>NC_039295.1:1178959-1188959 GCF_003368295.1 Carassius auratus
AGATTTCAAAGATTTCTACTGTATAGTTTTGGAGAAAACTAAAGCCAAAATCAACCCCAAGCATCTATGTGCATACGCACTTTACATAACTTCCTATTTTCAAACACTCATAAAAATCTTTGCTTTATAGGTTTGCTCGTTCTTTCAGTTTATTTCTGTTTACAGTCAATCTGTCCATTACTGTATTACGTTTCAAATATTTCTACTGTATAGTTTTGGAGAAAACTGAAGCCAAAATCAACCCCAAGCATCTAAGTGCATAAGCACTTTGCATCATGTCCCATTTTCAAGCACTCATAAAAATCTTTGCTTTATAGGTTTGCTCGTTCTTTCTGTTTATTTCTGTTTACAGTCAATCTGACCATTACTGTATTAGATTTCAAAGATTTCTACTGTATAGTTTTGGAGAAAACTAAAGCCAAAGTCAACCCCAAGCATCTAAGTGCATAAGCACTTTACATCATGTCCCATTTTCAAGCACTCATAAAAATCTTTGCTTTATAGGTTTGCTCGTTCTTTCAGTTTATTTCTGTTTACAGTCAATCTGACCATTACTGTATTAGATTTCTAAGATTTCTACTGTATAGTTTTGGAGAAAACTGAAGCCAAAGTCAACCCCAAGCATCTAAGTGCATACACACTTTACATCATGTCCCATTTTCAAGCACTCATAAAAATCTTTGCTTTATAGGTTTGCTCGTTCTTTCAGTTTATTTCTGTTTACAGTCAATCTGACCATTACTGTATTAGATTTCTAAGATTTCTACTGTATAGTTTTGGAGAAAACTGAAGCCAAAATCAACCCCAAGCATCTAAGTGCATAAGCACTTTGCATCATGTCCCATTTTGAAGCACTCATAAAAATCTTTGCTTTATAGGTTTGCTCGTTCTTTCTGTTTATTTCTGTTTACAGTCAATCTGACCATTACTGTATTAGATTTCAAAGATTTCTACTGTATAGTTTTGGAGAAAACTAAAGCCAAAGTCAACCCCAAGCATCTAAGTGCATAAGCACTTTACATCATGTCCCATTTTCAAGCACTCATAAAAATCTTTGCTTTATAGGTTTGCTCGTTCTTTCAGTTTATTTCTGTTTACAGTCAATCTGACCATTACTGTATTAGATTTCTAAGATTTCTACTGTATAGTTTTGGAGAAAACTGAAGCCAAAGTCAACCCCAAGCATCTAAGTGCATACACACTTTACATCATGTCCCATTTTCAAGCACTCATAAAAATCTTTGCTTTATAGGTTTGCTCGTTCTTTCAGTTTATTTCTGTTTACAGTCAATCTGACCATTACTGTATTAGATTTCTAAGATTTCTACTGTATAGTTTTGGAGAAAACTGAAGCCAAAATCAACCCCAAGCATCTAAGTGCATAAGCACTTTACATCATGTGCCATTTTCAACCACTCATAAAAATCTTTGCTTTATAGGTTTGCTCACTCTTTCAGTTTATTTCTGTTTACAGTCAATCTGACCATTACTGTATTACGTTTCAAATATTTCTACTGTATAGTTTTGGAGAAAACTGAAGCCAAAATCAACCCCAAGCATCTAAGTGCATAAGCACTTTACATCATGTGTCATATTCAAGCACTCATAAAAATCTTTGCTTTATAGGTTTGCTCACTCTTTCAGTTTATTTTTGTTAACAGTCAATCTGACCATTACTGTATTAGGTTCCAAATATTTCTACTGTATAGTTTTGGAGAAAACTGAAGCCAAAATCAACCCCAAGCATCTAAGTGCATAAGCACTTTGCATCATGTCCCATTTTCAAGCACTCATAAAAATCTTTGCTTTATAGGTTTGCTCGTTCTTTCTGTTTATTTCTGTTTACAGTCAATCTGACCATTACTGTATTAGATTTCAAAGATTTCTACTGTATAGTTTTGGAGAAAACTAAAGCCAAAATCAACCCCAAGCATCTATGTGCATACGCACTTTACATAACTTCCTATTTTCAAACACTCATAAAAATCTTTGCTTTATAGGTTTGCTCGTTCTTTCAGTTTATTTCTGTTTACAGTCAATCTGACCATTACTGTATTAGATTTCAAAGATTTCTACTGTATAGTTTTGGAGAAAACTAAAGCCAAAATCAACCCCAAGCATCTAAGTGCATACGCACTTTACATAACTTCCTATTTTCAAACACTCATAAAAATCTTTGCTTTATAGGTTTGCTCGTTCTTTCAGTTTATTTCTGTTTACAGTCAATCTGTCCATTACTGTATTACGTTTCAAATATTTCTACTGTATAGTTTTGGAGAAAACTGAAGCCAAAATCAACCCCAAGCATCTAAGTGCATAAGCACTTGACATCATGTGCCATTTTCAAGCACTCATAAAAATCTTTGCTTTATAGGTTTGCTCACTCTTTCAGTTTATTTCTGTTTACAGTCAATCTGACCATTACTGTATTCATTTTTAAATAATTCTACTGTATAGTTTTGGAGAAAACTAAAGACAAAATCAACCCCAAGCATCGAAGTGCATAAGCACTTTACATCATGTCCCATATTCAAGAACTCATAAAAACCTTTGCTTTATAGGTTTGCTCGTTCTTTCAGTTTATGTCTGTTTACAGTCAATCTGACCATTACTGTATTCATTTTTAAATAATTCTACTGTATAGTTTTGGAGAAAACTAAAGACAAAATCAACCCCAAGCATCGAAGTGCATAAGCACTTTACATCATGTCCCATATTCAAGAACTCATAAAAACCTTTGCTTTATAGGTTTGCTCGTTCTTTCAGTTTATGTCTGTTTACAGTCAATCTGACCATTACTGTATTCATTTTTAAATAATTCTACTGTATAGTTTTGGAGAAAACTAAAGACAAAATCAACCCCAAGCATCGAAGTGCATAAGCACTTTACATCATGTCCCATTTTCAACCACTCATAAAAACCTTTGCTTTATAGGTTTGCTCGTTCTTTCAGTTTATTTCTGTTTACAGTCAATCTGACCATTACTGTTTTAGGTTTCAAATATTTCTACTGTATAGTTTTGGAGAAAACTAAAGCCAAAATCAACCCCAAGCATCTAAGTGCGTAAGCACTTTGCATCATGTGCCATTTTCAAGCACTCATACAAATCTTTGCTTTATAGGTTTGCTCGTTCTTTCAGTTTATTTCTGTTTACAGTCAATCTGACCATTACTGTATTAAGTTTCAAATATTTCTACTGTATAGTTTTGGAGATAACTGAAGCCAAAGTCAACCCCAAGCATCTAAGTGCAGAAGCACTTTACATCATGTGCCATTTTCAAGCACTCATAAAAATCTTTCTTTTATAGGTTTGCTCACTCTTTCAGTTTATTTCTGTTTACAGTCAATCTGACCATTACTGTATTAAGTTTCAAATATTTCTACTGTATAGTTTTGGAGAAAACTAAAACCAAATTCACCCCAAACATCTACAGTAAGTACATAAACACTTAACCAGTTACTTTTCAGGAACTCGAGCTGCGTCGTAGCGCTTTGGGGAAAGTCCCTGACGAGACCTACTCTGAATATCGTGTGCAATCTTGTCCAATAGACGGGCGTGGCGTCACGGAGCGGGGTGACGTAGCGACCAGGAAGCTATATAAGCACGTGCCGTGCAGCTGGCTTCAGCTTCGAGTAGGGAAGCAAGCGCCGGCAGGGGTGCCGGGAGTATGGCTCTGCGACGCAGCGTCTCGTTCCTTCAAGGATCTAGGGTTACATACGTAACCTTGAGGCGTTCCTTTTCAGGAACTCGAGCTGCGTCGAAGCGCTTTGGGGAACGATGTGCCCACGCTGCCAGACTACCAAATCCCTGCCTAGTGTGTATCCGTAGAGCACAGCTAAGGCGAGAGAACAGAAGAGCCCGGAGCGGCTCGCATATCAAGATCGTAGAATCTGACAAATGTAGAGGGCGTGGACCACCCCGCAGCATTGCAGATGTCCAAGAGGGACACACCTGCTAAGAAGGCCTTGGAAGCCGCCATACCCCGAGTAGAGTGAGCCTTGGCCCCCAAAGGAGGGGGAAGACCAGAGGACTCATAAGAGACGTTGATAGCCTCGACTATCCAACGACTAAGGGTCTGCTTGGTGGCAGGAGAACCCTTGTTAGTAGGACCGTAGCAAACAAGCAATTGGTCGGATTTTCTCCACAGGGCAGCTCTGTGGACGTATGCGTGCTCGCACTGGACACATACAGTTTAGCTTCTCTTGGTCTGGCTCCCGAAAGGGAGGAGGACAAAAGGCCTGCAGTACGATAGGTTGTGGTGTTACAGAGGGAACCTTTGGAACATAACCCGCTCGAGGGTATAAGAATGCTTTGGCCATACCAGGGGCAAAGTCTAGATAAGTAGGGGCCACCGAGAGGGCCTGGAGATCTCCAACTCTTTTTAGTGAGGTGATTGCCAGTAACAGGGCAGTTTTAAGTGTCAGATGTCTATCTGAGATATCTTGTATTGGCTCGAATGGAGCTTTACAGAGAGCCTCTAGAACCACAACCAAATCCCAGGGGGGAACACGGGACCGTACTGGAGGTCTTAGCCTCAGCGCACCGCGGAGGAAACGTGTAACTAGGGGGTGTCTACCCACTGACTGATCATTGAAAGGGACATGGAAAGCAGCTATGGCCGCCACGTACACCTTTAAGGTGGAGTGGGATAACCCCGCAGAGAGCCAAGCTTGTAAAAACTCCAGAACTGTACCAACTGGGCAGTTAACAGGGTCCAGGTGGCGATCTCTGCACCATGAAGTGAAAAGTTTCCACTTCAGGGAGTACAATTTCCTCGTAGAGGGAGCTCTGGACTGGAGGAGGGTCTCAACAACCTCGGTTGAGAGACCAGCTGCTAACAGTTGTGCCCCCTCAGGGGCCACACCCACAGCTTGAACACCTCCGGGCGAGGGTGAATTATCGTGCCCTGCGCCTGTGAGAGTAGGTCTTTCCTGATCGGTATCTCCCACGGAGAGCCGTCGAGGAGTGAGACTAGATCTGAGAACCATATTCGGCCCGGCCAGAACGGGGCTACTAATAGAAGACGGACCCCGTCCAGGCGTACTCTCGCCAGAACTCCCGGGAGCAGAGTGATAGGGGGAAATGCGTACAGACGAAGCCTCGGCCAGGTCTGTACCATAGCGTCCAGTCCCAGAGGAGCTGGATGAACTAGAGAGAACCAGAGGGGACATTGCAATGTCTCTTGAGTCGCAAAGAGGTCCACTTGAGCTTTGCCAAACACTCTCCATATCTGCTTCACCACCTCGGGGTGAAGCATCCATTCCCCGGGCCTCGGCCCCTGCCTCGACAGTATGTCTGCTCCCACATTCAATCTCCCAGGAATATACACTGCTCTGATCGAGAGGAGTTTGCCCTGGGACCAGAGAAGGATCTGGTATGCCAGCTTGTACAAGGGGCGTGAGCGCAGACCCCCCTGGTGATTGATATAAGAGACCACTGATGTGTTGTCGGTGCGCACCAACACATGGTGACCTCTCAGGTCTGGGAGGAAATATTTTAATGCTCGATAGACTGCTAACATCTCTAGGCAATTGATGTGCCATGTCAGATGGCAACCACTCCACAGACCGCGGGCAGGGTGGCCACTCATGACCTCACCCCAACCGGAGAGGGACGTGTCTGTCGCTACTGTTACACGGCGACGAAGAGATCCCAGCACCAGGCCCTGATTCAAGAACCAAGGTTTCTTCCACGTGTCTAAGGCACGAAGGCATCGGCGCGTGACCTTGATAACTCGAAGTGGATTTCCCCTCGGGGGAAAAGCCCTTGGACTTGAGCCACCACTGTAGGGGTCTCATGTGCAGCAGGCCAAAAGGTATTACGTTGGACGCAGCTGCCATCATCCCTAACAATCTCTGGAATTGTTTGACAGTGAGTGACTGGCCTTCTTTGACTCTCTCGACTGATGTGAGGATCGACTTGATCCGAGCAGGAGACAGACGTGCCTGCATCGTGGTCAAATCCCACACTACGCCTAGATAGGTGGTGCTCTGAACTGGAGAAAGTACACTCTTCTTGGCATTTAGTCTCAAACCCAGCTCCCCCATGTGTGCGAGAACGACATCTCGATGTCGAACCGCCATCTGCTCTGATTGAGCTAGGATCAACCAATCGTCGATATAATTTAGAATGCGGATGCCCTGCATACGGAGGGATACCAGAGCCGCATCTACACATTTCGTGAACGTGCAGGGTGAGAGTGCAAGGCCGAAGGGAAGTACTCGATATTGATAAGCTTTGCCCCCGAAAGCGAACCTCAGAAACTTCCTGTGTTGTGGAAGGATGGATATGTGGAAGTATGCGTCTTTGAGATCTATTGTGACAAACCAGTCCTCGGATCTGATTTGAGCTACAACCTGCTTGACAGTGAGCATTTTGAACTTCAGTGACATAACTGAGCAGTTCAGGTGACGTAAGTCTATGATCGGACGCAACCCCCCATCCTTCTTTGGAACTATGAAATACCGGCTGTAAAATCCGGATTCCCTGTCTAGAGGAGGGACCACCTCGATGGCCTCCTTCCTTAATAGGATATTCACTTCTTGTTCCATAACCAGAGCCTGCCGGGGGCCGACCACAGTCGGTGTAACCCCGTTGAACTTCGGTGGTGGATGACCGAACTGAATGCAATAGCCTTTTTCTATTGTACGCAGGACCCAATGAGATACATTTGGCAGTAGCTTCCACGCTGCTAAATGATCTACTAAGGCAATCAGTCTCTCAAGACTGACCTCTGGTGTAAGAGGCCCCCGAAGGGGCGGCGAGCATCCCAGCTCCGCTGCGCTCACGGGCGGAAATAACTGGGAGTAGTGCTCGCTGGAGGCCGCTGCGCCCTGAAACTCTGGCAGGGTTGGCAGACCGACCTCCTGAGGGCACTGAGGTGGACCGCGCTCTACCCCAGTAGGGGCTACCCTCTGGACCCTGGCGTCAGGATCTTTTCGTCGAGGACTTCCGGGCCTCGATGACTGTTCTTAAATCTGGCCTTTTTACTTTGGAAGTCCCCGACTCAGGGCATCGCTGAGGCCCTCGGTCCCGTCGTGGGGGAACCCGAGCGGCGACACTCTGTTTTTGCGCTTCCTGGTATGAGGAGCTGGTATGTGGCGTGGTGATCTCCCAGATGCACCACGAGAGTGACGAGGGAGGAAATTCTGGAATGCCGCCGCCTGTTTGCGTGCCTCCTGGAACCTGTCGACGACAGTGTTGACTGTGTCGACTGTGTCGCCAAACAGGCCCGAGGCTTGAAGCGGGGCGTCCAGAAGGCATACCCTGTCTCTTTCTTTTATCTCCGACAGGGTCAGCCACAAATGCCTCTCCGCGGCCACTAAGGCTGCCATAGACCGCCCTCATCGACATCTCCCAGCAGGTCGGCCTGATAAGCTTGTAGGACTGCCATAGTATGAAGGCAAGCCCCAGCCTGACCTGCTGCCACATAACCCTTGCCCACAAGCGATGATGTAACTCGCAGCGGCTTAGTGGGCAACCCCGGAGCCTTTAGGGACGATGCCGAGCCGGGTGACAGATAGCCCGCGAGCGTCTGTTCGACCTGTGGCATCGTTCTATAACCGTGCTCTCCCAGCCCCATCACGTTGCCATAGTATAGTGAATCGGGGCCAAAGAGGCGGGTAGAATATGGGTGCTTCCACGATCTCGATAACTCGTCATGGAGATCGGAAAAAAAAAGGGTAGACTCCGGCGTGGAGGTGGTTGCCTCGGCCGCAGAAAGCGTTCATCTAGCTTGCTTTTCTGCGGCTCAGTATGTTTTTCTGCAGGCCATTCGATTTTTAATTTATCGCGAGGAACGCTGGTGAAGGCTCCCTCCTCGAAGATAGCCCTCCGGGATCGAAGCGTCCGCATTGGCAATCGCTCGCAATGCGGACAGTCGGCCCCCTCGAGAGCCGACTCAACATGCTTCGGTCCCAGGCAAGACACGCACAGACTGTGTGTATCCCCGCTCGTAATGTAGCGAGGGCAGGGAGGAACAAACAATCTGTAATGTGGCTTGGAATCGCCCTTTATATGTTTGGTCTTTTGCTTTGCTTTAGGCATATTGAGCTGTTTAGCGATGTTTTAATGGCTAGGGACAGACAACAATAAATAGGACCAACGGGACAGACTTTTGACATGCACACACAGAGCGCTTGCTGAAGCTGAAGCCAGCTGCACGGCACGTGCTTATATAGCTTCCTGGTCGCTACGTCACCCCGCTCCGTGACGCCACGCCCGTCCATTGGACAAGATTGCACACGATATTCAGAGTAGGTCTCGTCAGGGACTTTCCCCAAAGCGCTACGACGCAGCTCGAATTCCTGAAAAGTAACTGGATAAGTGTTTATGTACTTACTGTAGATGTTTGGGGTGAATTTGGTTTTAGTTTTCTCCAAAACTATACAGTAGAAATATTTGAAACTTAATACAGTAATGGTCAGATTGACTGTAAACAGAAATAAACTGAAAGAACGAGCAAACCTATAAAGCAAAGATTTTTATGAGTGCTTGAAAATGGCACATGATGCAAAGTGCTTATGCACTTAGATGCTTGGGGTTGATTTTGGCTTTAGTTTTCTCCAAAACTATACAGTAGAAATATTTGAAACTTGATACAGTAATGGTCAGATTGACTGTAAACAGAAATAAACTGAAAGAACGAGCAAACCTATAAAGCAAATGTTTCTATGAGTGCTTGAAAATGGGACATGATGTAAAGTGCTTATGCACTTCGATGCTTGGGGTTGATTTTGGCTTCAGTTTTCTCCAAAACTATACAGTAGAAATATTTGAAACTTGATACAGTAATGGTCAGATTGACTGTAAACAGAAATAAACTGAAAGAACGAGCAAACCTATAAAGCAAAGGTTTCTATGAGTGCTTGAAAATGGGACATGATGTAAAGTGCTTATGCACTTCGATGCTTGGGGTTGATTTTGGCTTCAGTTTTCTCCAAAACTATACAGTAGAAATATTTGAAACTTGATACAGTAATGGTCAGATTGACTGTAAACAGAAATAAACTGAAAGAACGAGCAAACCTATAAAGCAAAGGTTTCTATGAGTGCTTGAAAATGGGACATGATGTAAAGTGCTTATGCACTTCGATGCTTGGGGTTGATTTTGGCTTCAGTTTTCTCCAAAACTATACAGTAGAAATATTTGAAACTTGATACAGTAATGGTCAGATTGACTGTAAACAGAAATAAACTGAAAGAAAGAACGAGCAAACCTATAAAGCAAAGATTTTATGAGTGTTTGAAAATAGGAAGTTATGTAAAGTACGTATGCACATAGATGCTTGGGGTTGATTTTGGCTTTAGTTTTCTCCAAAACTATACAGTAGAAATCTTTGAAATCTAATACAGTAATGGTCAGATTGACTGTAAACAGAAATAAACAAAAAGAACGAGCAAACCTATAAAGCAAAGATTTTTATGAGTGTTTGAAAATAGGAAGTTATGTAAAGTGCGTATGCACTTAGATGCTTGAGGTTGATTTTGGCTTTAGTTTTCTCCAAAACTATACAGTAGAAATCTTTGAAATCTAATACAGTAATGGTCAGATTGACTGTAAACAGAAATAAACTGAAAGAACGAGCAAACCTATAAAGCAAAGGTTTCTATGAGTGCTTGAAAATGGGACATGATGTAAAGTGCTTATGCACTTCGATGCTTGGGGTTGATTTTGGCTTCAGTTTTCTCCAAAACTATACAGTAGAAATATTTGAAACTTGATACAGTAATGGTCAGATTGACTGTAAACAGAAATAAACTGAAAGAACGAGCAAACCTATAAAGCAAAGGTTTCTATGAGTGCTTGAAAATGGGACATGATGTAAAGTGCTTATGCACTTCGATGCTTGGGGTTGATTTTGGCTTCAGTTTTCTCCAAAACTATACAGTAGAAATATTTGAAACTTGATACAGTAATGGTCAGATTGACTGTAAACAGAAATAAACTGAAAGAACGAGCAAACCTATAAAGCAAAGATTTTTATGAGTGTTTGAAA
>NC_039295.1:1193959-1406459 GCF_003368295.1 Carassius auratus
AAATATAAATTCTGTTTATTTACATTTACTCAACCCAATGATTCAGATGCAGCTTCTGAAACAAAGTATAGCATTTGTAATTCTAAATTAAATATTAATATTTAAAGCTACATTTTGTTTGCTTTTTCACATTTCACACAATTAGGCTCTAAAATATCTTCTGAGGGTACTTTCTCTTCCTTTTTAAAAATATAATAATATATGATAAACTGAAATCATGCTCAAAAGTAGATACCTGATTTATTTTACAATAAAGCACTTACAAATATGGATATAAGGAATTTAGTTATCGAATGACAAAAATAAGTCCAAATTTTGAAATTATTACAATGGTTAAATAAATAAGAAAATGTATGGCAAGTCCTGACATTTTGGATGTTTTTAATTATAAATACCTTTGTAATCTATATATATATATATATATATATATATATATATATATATATATATATATATATATATATATATATATATATATATATATATGAGAAAAAATAAAGTAGCTTTAAAAATAAATGTATATTTAATTTTGAATTACACATGCTCTACTTTTGTTTCAGAAGCTGCATCTGAATCATATGTTTACAGACTAAAACAGTTTGGTTATCGGCATTCTTCAAAATATCTTCATCAAACGCAATAAACGTATAAGATTTGAAACAACATTGGGTTGAGTAAATGTAAATGTAAATGTAAATAAACAGAATTTAAATTTTTCTGAAACTATCCCCAACTATTTTTTTAATTGAAATGATAGCCTACTCAAAATATAATATAATAATAAAATACTGTATTTTCCGGACTGTAAGTCACACTTTTTTTCATAGTTTGGCTGGTCCTGCGACTTATAGTTAGGTGCGATTTATTTATCAAAATTAATTTGACATGAACCGAGAGAAATGAACCAAGAGAAATGAACCAATAGAAAACATTACTGTCTCCAGCCGCGAGAGGGCGCTCTATGCTGCTCAGTTCTCCTGTAGTCTACACTGAAGACATAGAGCGCCCTCTCGCAGCTGTAGACGGTAGGGATGGGCATGATTAATCGACAATCGATAATTGATCGTTAAGAATTTCTTCGATCATGTTAATTTGTTATCGATTAATCTAAAGCACTTTTTTTAATCTAATGCAGGTTGCGTTACGTAGTGTGGCAGCAAATAAATATTTTACCACCAGGGTGCAATATTTGACACCCTACTCGGTTATCTGTGATCTTACGTTTTGATTTCAAAAGAATAATCATTAAGATGTCACGGTGAAGTGTTGCGTGGGACCATTTTGATTTAAAAAGCGAACTAGTTAACTGCAAACATTGCGATGGGGTGTTTAAGTACAACACGGCCACGACTCAAATGATGTACCTGTCCTGTGCATCCCGGCAACGTCAGTTCCCTCAGAGTGGGTGTTTTCAGCGGCTGGACTGACGGTCACCAGGGTTGCGGTCGCGTCTGACACCAGATCATGTCAACACGCTTATATGGTATTTCTCAACAAAAATCCGTGGACTCGTGCAGAAGTTGTATGCTAGTTACTAAAGTTAGTTATTTTTCATGAGGCTTTAAGTAGCATAATTTGTTAAGTTAGCGTAATTGTTAGGGAGGCTAATATCTGGCCTTTTCTTCTGGCTTGGATAGTTTTGAGTTACATTTTTACAAAATCTGTCCGATCTAAGTTTTATAATGTTTTTTTATGTTATTGTTTAACATGATTCTTTTATCATTATTATTGTTTTGGAACAAATGAGGTCTCTGTTTAAAAACGCCTGCTAGCAGCTGCAGGTTCCGCTGCTTTAGAGCACTGCATTCAGCACGCGCATATATGTTCGGTTTGCCTGAACGTAGTTTAACTGTCTGCCACAAGTTGATCTTGTAATAAAGCTATCACCGAGGAAAAACACACTGTATTTTTGTATTCATTGCATTTTTTAACTATAAAAATTAAATAATTAATTATATTATAAAAATATTAATGATTAATCGATAGTCGATCGTTAATTCTCCCGACGATCGACTAAGAAAATTTAATCGAATGCCCATCCCTAGTAGATGGTAATGTTTTCTCTTGGTTCTTGGTTCTAAATAAATGCGACTTATAGTCCAGTGAGACTTATATATGTTTTTTTCCTCATTGACTGATGTGACTTTTCTCAGGTGCGACTTATAAAAAGCTCATTCAGGGGCATATTTCGCTCTTGCAAACTGGATGCTCTGACTTGATGTAGAGTCCTTGTAGCCATGAGAGGTGTGTCCATGTAGATGAGTAAATAAATCTGCATCTTAAGTGGCATGTGGCATTAACTTAACGTCGTCGGCGTGTGCCGTTATTGTAACACGTGGTGGTTTCTGGTGTTAACTTTTCGCGTAACGGTGCTTATTTAATTCCTCGCGGTGTTGTGA
Source organism: Carassius auratus (assembly GCF_003368295.1). Taxonomy (NCBI): domain Eukaryota; kingdom Metazoa; phylum Chordata; class Actinopteri; order Cypriniformes; family Cyprinidae; genus Carassius; species Carassius auratus. Next base: position 1,196,359 of record NC_039295.1, read on the forward strand.
AAACGGCGTTTTAAATGTATACGCCATTGAAAAGCACGCGAATCCTGACTAGGGATGGGTGTTTTCCGCAAATATCACATTCAAATATTTGAGCTCACAAAAAACGAATATTCAAATATTCGTTTATTTAAATTAAGTTTAATGAGACAGGCGTTATTTTTCAGTGACATTTATTGTTTCCGTCATTTTGAACAAGCTTGAACATTACACATCCTGTTTTGTAGCTGAAAACATTAACAATGCGTGCAAACAAACAAAAGTACAGATTAAAAGAAAAAAAAAAATGGGAAAAAAAATCAACAAAGAAAAAAGTAAAGCAGCCTGCAGCAATTAGGCTATTGTAGAACGTAGCCTACACTTAACTTTGAAACTTTTAAACTGTCAGCAAATCTTTTTTGCTTTTTTTTCTATTGTTTATGTTCTTGTTAAGAAATACGGGCATGTAAACATGATCGGGGGAAAGTCGGCTCCTTAGTCTGTTAACAATAAGGCCGGCCGCGGAGAAAACGCGCTCTGATGGCACAGACGTTGGCGGGACTCACAAATGACGTTGTGCTAAGAGACTTAAGTTTTGTGAAGCGCTTCGTGTTTTCGTTTCACCACTGAAAGGGATTTTCATCTGGTGGAATACATGGCTCCAGCAAGAACTGTTCCCACTCGTCTCGGCTGGACTCTCTGTAATCATTGCTGGAGAACTGGCTGAGCCTTTTCCAATGAGTGGGCATTGCATCCTCTTCATTGTTGGTGACGCACCACTCGCATCAAGGAAAATGTTTTGATAATGTTCCAAAAAGTTTTTTTTTTCTTACTTCTCTCATGTTTTCATCGAGAAACCTGAGATGTTTGTGCCGAGGGTCTAGGGCAGACGCGAGAAGAGGAGTTTATCCTGCATTCTCCAAGTGAACGGTGTTTATTCGCTGCTTGAGAGATGCCGCAACAATGCTCTTGAATTCGGTCACTTTCTGTGATTCTCCACGGCATATTTGAAGTACTGTAGAAGACCACAGTTCTTAGGGGCAGTACACATATCGCGTATTTTGCGCGCTCAAGTTCGTTATTTCCAATGTGGTCGCAATGGGCACGCGGTGCGACGCGCCCGTTTTTTCCAGACGCGTCCGCACCACATCAAGTTAAAAATATCTCAACTTTTCAGAATGCCGCAAGCGCACGGCAGGTCATGTGACAAGAACTAAACATTCAGCTGCATCCTTTCCCTTAACAATGTTGAAAGCTCAGCTAAGATGAAGGGACAGCTGATCATAGTTATATATGGATTGCCATTTTTAAAGTAATTTAGTAGCAGAGCTACTGAAAGCGATTTTTTTGTGCTGCAGATCCATTTATCCTTTTCTTCATGGAGAGAGCGCGTCATTGTTGCTTAGCAAAGACAGACGCCTCAGGAGCGCTTCTGCCCGAGTGCTTTGAAGAAGGAGAAAGGGGCGCGCCTAGTGTTTTCCATGCGTTTTTAGGCGCGATATGTGAACGGCGCCTTATTCATCCATTAATTATTTTTTAGTTGCATACATCTTCAAATATGCTGTGGAGAATCACAAAAAGTGACCGAATTAGGTTTTATTGTGAACTTTTTTTTTTCTTTTTTTTTTTTGGCGAAATTCGAACATCATTTTTATTTATCGAATAATTAGAGCAGAGCGAATATTCGAATGTTCGACTATCCGTGCACACCCCTAATCCTGACCCACTTGCCTTTCCATATTGAAGCACTTGCAATACACATTGAAATCTTGCGATACAAATTGAAATAGTTGCGCATACATGTGAAACACTTGCGTGTACATGTGAATCACTGTGCATATATATATGGAAAGCCAAGTGGGCCAGAATTCACATGCTTTTCAACGCCGTATTAATTTTAAAACGCTGTTTTCATAACGCTGCCAGGTGATTAATAAGCGTCGTTACGCGATGAGTTTACGCCAGACGCCACTTAAAGGGATAGTTCACCCAAAAATCAAAATTATGTCATGTCCAAACCCGTAAGACCTCCGTTCATCTTCGGAACACTGTTTAAGATATTTTAGATTTAGTCCGAGAGCTTTTTTTAATGTGGCTGACACTCCCTCTGAGTTAAAACAAACCAATATAGCAGTCTGTTGTTTACTAATGGCTGCATGAAGTTCGTTCAAAGCAAGCTTGGCATTAGCATCTGGTGGAATAGAGACTGCGGTTATTATGGTGGAAGTGAACTCCCGTGGCAGATAAAAAGGTCTACATTTAACCATGAGAAACTCTAGGTTAGCTGAGCAGTGTCTCCCAACAATGACAGTGTTCGTACACCAAGCTTGTTGACATTAATGCACAATCCACCACCCCTTGTCTTTAACAATACAGATTGGATCAAAGCAGCTTTACTATATCAAAATAGGAACATAATGTGTCAATGCTAAATTCTGTCCTGGTGGCCTGAATACAGTAGCCAGTACAAACATCACAGGGCATTTATTGTTTTTTTTTTAATCTACTGTAGCTTCTGATGGGCCATACTAAATGGAAAACTATGATCTTTAAAAAAAAATATATAATTATAATTTTTTACCATTACCATTTTGCAGATTCTGCAAAAAAATTCTGGTAAATGGACTGCATTTATATAGCGTTTTCAACAGACCACATGGCCATCCAAAGCGCTTTACAATTTGCCTCACATTCACCCATTCACACACTCATTCATACACCGACTGCGGTGTCAGCCATTCAAGGCGCCATCCAGCTCGTCGGGAGCAGCTGGGGTTAGGTGTCTTGCTCAATGACACCTCGACACTTGGTCAGGTGGAGCCGGGGATTGAACCACCAACCTTCCGGTTTGTAGACAACCTACATGAACCACTGCCACCCCATGTAAACTTGTAACCACAACTGTATATGGTGCCTTGCAAAAGTATTTAGACCCATTGAAAAAAAATATTTTGGTAATGCTTTACAATAAGGTTCCTTATCCTTAACATTAGCTAACCACATTGGTTAACAAACTAGCTAATTTAATGTTGATTCCAACATTTAGAATCAGAAGAGCTTTATTACCAAGAATGTTTACACACACACACACACACGGAATTTGACTTGATGACAGGAGCTTCCAAGAAAGTACAGACATAGTGCAGGCATGCATAGGAATAACACCGTAGGGATGGAATATATCACTAATAAAAACATTAATAAAAAAAATGATGTGTCTCATACGTAGGTGTCACGCTGTCTTGTCTCTGGTTTCCCCATTATTATTATTTTTTGACCTGGCCCTCAGTCCCTCCCCTTGATCCTCTGCCGGTCCACCTCCCTCCTGGGTTTCCTGTCTTTGTCTTTCTTTCTGTTTCCCTGTAAGGACCTGGTCCTCCGTCGCTCCCCCTGGTCTTCTGCCGTTCCACCTACCTCCTGGTGTCTTTATGTCTTTGGTCTCTTCTTGGGTTCGGGTGGAGCATCTGCTAGCTGCTCCGTGGAGGACGGGGTAATGTCACGCTGTCTAGTCTCTGTTACCCTGGGTGTCCACTGATGGGCTCACTTCCCCTTAGGCACTTCACCGTAGGCACTAGAATACCACTAGATGTTCAACCATTAGAACATAACGTCACATTAATAGCGGACCAAAGGAACTGAACAGACAGGGTTTTAAAACACAAGGAAAGTAATGAGGGGAATGGAAACAGGTGTGGATTAATTAACAAAACGAGGAACAGAACTTGAAGGAACAGAAAGTACATGACTGACAGTTCGCCCCCTCCTGGAACGGTGTGTCCTCGCACCGAAAGAGAGGGAGGGTGGGGGTTCTGGAGGCAGGCGTGGGGCAGGCAATGAGGGAGCATGGAACCAGGGTGGAGTGGATGGAGGGAGGAGCCAGGGAGGAGCCCATAGAAGGAGGAGCCAGATGGTGATCCAGAGACCAGCCAGGATGATGACCCACAGTGGAGCCGACGGCGGGAGGAGCCATGGTGGAGGAGGAGCCGACAACACCAGGGGACCAACTGACGGAGACTGCACCGATGGATGAGGAGCACAGGATAAAGCAGAACAGCCGCAGAGCCAAGGTGGCGGAGACGATCTGGATGGGCAAGGTAGAGCAGAAGGCTCAGGCGACCAAGGTGGAGGCGGGGCACCCGAAGACCACTGCGGAGCCAGAGTGACTGAGGATGGAGGTGGAGCCGGAGGGAAGGAGGACCCTGATAGAGCCGGAGGGATGGAGTGACGAGGCGAGGCCAGAGGAATGGAGTCCCGAGACGGTGGGTGTTCGACGACTGACCAAGGTGGAGTCGGAGGGGACGAGGGAGCCCAGTGGGATGCTGGGCCATGGTGGAGATGAGGGAGCTAAGAGCCAAGGCGGAGCCAATGGGTCGGAGGTCCGAGGTGGAGTCCAGGGCTTGCAGGCTGGAAGTGGAGACAGGGGATCCTTACGCCAAGGCGGAGCTGGAGACTGGAAGTCCTGAGGTAGACCAGAGCGCCTAGAAGGTGCTGACTGAGGATGAGCCGAAGGGCTGACAGGCACTAGCGGAGATGGAGCAGAGGAACTGACTGATCTAGGAGGAGGCAGGAGAGTGAAGCTGGGAGGGAACACAGGAGGATCAGGGCTGGACGGAACCAGCGCAGACACAGGAGATCTAGGACTGGATGGAACCAGCAGAGACACAGGAGATTCAGGGCTGGAGGGAACCAGGAGAGATGCAGGAGATTCAGGGCTGGGTGGAACCAGCGGAGACGCAGGAGAATTAGGAATTACCTCCCCAAACCAGTCTATAAGGTCCATTTGAAAAATGTACATTAATTCCTCTACATAATTTTCAAAAACCAGTCGCAGCTCACCCTCAGTCGCAGGAGTGTGGGCAGGGCATTCCTCCACACCCTCGACCTCCACCAGTAATCCCATGGCGCATGGTGTTGCCAGTGCACACACTGGGCTCTGCGGCTGCGGTGGGCTCTGGCTTTAGCTCCATGCAGCGGGATGACAGCAGCTGACTAGTCTCTGGTTCAGGAGTGGGGCTGGAGATATCCTCTTCAATAGGGCCGACGATGAATGGAGATCCATTTTTCTCCAGCACCCACTCCATGAAAGTGGCAAAATCCTCTCTGGGACCGTTCGCTGGCAAGCATGCCTTACACCGCTCGCTCAGGTCGTGATAATAAAAACCACAGAGCGGGCAGTCTGGGAAGTGGGTATGGCACGCCAGATCGAAAAAAGTCCCTTGTGTGGTCCTCCAGCGAACGATCAGACTGCTCCAGGCATAGGAGGGAGAAAACAAAAAGTTACATTTTGGTCCGCTATTCTGTCACAAGTGCTGGTGTGTAAATGAAGGAAATATATATATCTAAAGAGTTCTTTTAATTATCACGGGAGAAGAAGGGCACATCCAACCATTAGAACATAACATCACAGTAATAGTGGACCAAATGAACTGAACAGACAGGGGTTTTAAACACAAGGAAATTAATGAGGGGAAAGGAAACAGGTGGGGATTAATTAATTAACAAAAAATGAGGAACAGAACTTGACCAAATAGGGATAACACAAAAGGAACAGAAAGTCCATGACTATGACAATATATATATAATTAGTATTATTATTTTTAATTTATTATTTTTTTTATAATAACCGATGCATTATTAAAAGATTAGTAATGAAAAGAAAAGTCTATTAGTGTTACTCAATGGACCTGAGCTAATATGGACTAACACTGAACAGCTGTATTTCAATAACTGGTATTTACAAAGATTAAAAAACTGTAACAAATGTATTGCTCATTGATAGTTAATGTTAGTTAATGCATTAAATATAGTTTGTTAAAACCAATTTCACCCTCAAATAATTATTTTTGAGATTTAAGATTTGCTTCACACAGAACAAGAATTAATTATATAGTTTGTTTTTCAGTAAACTGGTCAAGGGTCTGAATACATCTGAAAATCACTATATATAAATTATTACATTATAACCAATAAATGGTTTACTTTTAAATATTAGGCTTAGATGTGAATTTGAAACATAAATCCAATCGTCATTCAATGCCTTTGGCCTTCAACTCATCCTTTACTCTCCTCAGATAGTCAGGGTCTGGATAGCCATAACTGTTGACAGAAAAAAAATTATAAATGTACAAGTTCAGATCCACTACATTATTTACATGAAACCCAAATAAAAACATCATGTTTGATTAATGATTTTCTAGGACATGATAGATAATTAAACTTTAAATGTACTCATACTTTAGAGGCCCGCCATGTGTATTGTTCTTATGATGAATATCATTCCAGGTGACAACATTCTTTAAACCAGAGGTTGTCGAGGTCCCAACAGTAAAGATCAGTTTCTGATCAAAAGCTCTCTGCAGCAGTGAAAGCACTTTCCGTCCTTCACGGTTGTCAGGCAAGTATGCCTGACATCTTGCGCCATGGAAATACTGCCCAGGGTTTGGATGCCTCTTCTTAAAAAAAAAAAAAAACAAACAAACAAAAAAAAAAAAAAAATCCAAAGATTATGTATTATTGTACTACAATCTTAAACAAAACTATATTAAAATAAAATATAAAATAAATGAACAAAAAAATAAATAAATAAAACATCTTATACTTTATATTGTGTGCTTGTGTTTTTATGGTTGTTCTGCATTGTGTCTAATCCTGCTCCAGGATGGCCAATTTTCAATAAAATATAACTTCAGCAGCTCCAACACACTTGCCTTTAAGTTTCTAGTAATCCTGAACGCCTCAATTAGTTGGTTCAGGTATGTTTTAAGTGACCCTCCAGGAACATGACTGGACACTGCTCTACAGAATAGTTGGCGTTATAAAGCTCAGGCCTCAGGCAAGAGGAATGATTAGTTGGGATCACACAGTATAGAGCTTCAGCAAAGTTCTTTGATTTTATATTATTATTAATCACAAGTCGATCAAAATTCAGTTTTACATTTTCTTACCATTTGAATGCCGCTGGGTATGTTGTAGTGTATTTGAATAGTGCCACAATTTGGGTATCCAGGGAGACTCAATCTGTTCTTCATTACTTTCATTGTTCCATCCGGTTGGTTCCCCTCCATTTTCCCAAAGAATTCGTTACACACAGGACAGATGGGTCCCAGACTCTCCACTGACATCCTTATACATTCCCGACAGAATTCATGCCCACATTTAAGTTTTTTCTGGTCAGTGAAGCTGTCCATACAAATAGGACACATCTCCTCTTCAGCATGAGCACCTTTACTCTTATGTCTAGCATTTATTTCTGATTCTTTATTGAAACGACTATCTGTTTGATCTCCTGCTGCTCCACCCACTGCTCCTGGACCATATTCAGGCGTCCGATTCCACCTGATTCCTCTTGCATGAGGAATGTCACCCGAGTATCCAATCAGTTTCTTCTTCTTGTCATCAAACACATGCTTCTGAAGTTTCTTCTCAATATCAGCAATGGCGGGACCAAGATGTTCTGGCAGTCCAACAAGCTTCCAGGGACTGAATTCATTTGCAGCAACAACACAATAATTCTGCTGCTGAAGTTTCTCTACTATTGGGGCCACAGCAGTTTGATCTGTAGGTTTTGTGAGTTCACAGCTGACAGCGGCCGAGGCTAGTTTCTGGTAGAGATGTGTTAAAGCTCTGAGGGCATGACTTTCAAGATTAATATGCTGATCTCCTTTGGATCGCGCATGAACCTTAATGACATTTTTCTGCAGTTTTTCTTCATGAAATAACACTCCGTACTTTGTTTCAAGCTGTAATAATTGTTCCTTATAGGAAAGTTTAATCAGATCCCAATGTACCTTATCCATCTCAAGTTGAGTCGGAAAGTCTTTTGTGTCCATGACCAATGAAGATCTGCTTTGTGGACAAATGTTATCTACATCCAATTCATTTGATTTGTTTTTAAATTGGTGTTCTGATCTTGTTGTCTCCCTTTTAATGATATCTGTAAATTGCTTCGGTCCAAAGAACCGGCAGTCACTGGCAGACATGGTGAACATCATCTTTGTCTTCTCTGACTGGATGTAATGAAGGGCCTCTTTCACAATAACTGAATCCATGTATTTATGATTAATGGAAGCTTGACTAAAACTCTCAACACATTCAGACAGAAGTTTCTGAAAGTCCTCCGAGGCTATGGAGACAGAATCACTGCTTGATCTCTGGGTGGATTTGAATGAGACAGACACTTCTGCATGCATAGAGACTCCATGTTGTTTCTCAATTAGCTCCAGCTCCTTTCTGTAAGCATGATGCAGATACCAGAACTGATAGACGGGAAGACTGATTCCAGCTAAGGTCTCATGGGTCATTTTAAATGATTTTCTGATCTCAGCATCATTTGAAGCTCTGGTAGCTGCAACAACATCATCACTAGTGTTAGTGTCTTCTGACACTGCTGAAGTCACAGGTTTAGTGCTGTTTACCTAAAAGACATATGATGGGATTTAATTTAAGAATTTTATAGTAAAGTCAAGTCACCATTTTTTATATCGTGCTTCTTATATTGCATCAAAGCAGCTTCACAGTTTGTCAAAATAGTGTGTTGTTCTCTTCAGGCCAAACAAAACCAGCAGTTTAAATCCATTCTGCAGTAAAGTCAGATTGTGCAGAGGATTTACTATACCCACAGCTAAATGAAGATTACTGAATTAATACCAAATAATTGCTACAGGTCACAGATGAGTTTACTAGTACTAGTACTAGTACAACTTTACTAAGAAATACTGTAGTTTAACAGTTATTACTGTGTATTGTAGTATAGGTCTGGCAGTTTTCTTTAGTTATGTGTATACTCTCAGCAATCGAAAGCTTAAAAACCAATGAATAAACTGCTGAGATGATTTGCCATAATTCTTGATAAAGTAAACATACCTTTGATGATGGAGCTTTGTTCTCCTCCAGCAAGGACTTTTGTGGTAGACATACAGAATGTGCTTCATCTAGATAAATCTGTGCAGTCACTTCCTTATCTTTACCATCCTTATAATCTTTAAACTTAAGAGATACAGTTCGGTGATATTTTAAAACCTTTAGAGCTATAGAAAAAAAAAAAAGAGTACATTTAGTACACGGCTTTGATAACATAGAGGCAACTGTAACAAAGGCAACTTTATTTAAATACAGAAGTGGAAGTTGCTAACTGTGTGTGTGTTCTGGTAAACTGTATATGGTTTATGAAGACACAAATGTGTATAACATCATGTGTACTATGACATAAACATGGTTTATGAGGACACATCCTGTGTCCCTGTAAACTAAAAGACTTTAAAAAAACATACCAAACTGTATTTTTGTTGTTTTTTAATTAAAAAAATTGCCTGTAGTTTTGTGTAAGATGCAGGTTTAGGTGTAGGGTTTTATGACAAAGATAATGAACTATATTTATTTAAAGGGGGGGGGTGAAATGCTATTTCATGCATACTGAGTTTTTTACACTGTTAAAGAGTTGGATTCCCATGCTAAACATGGACAAAGTTTCAAAAATTAAGTTGTACGTTCGAAAAAACTTTCCGAAACTTGTGACAAACCGGAAGGTCCTTCCGGTTTGTCACAAGTTTCGGAAAGTTTTTTCGAGTATGGGTCTGTGTGACGTTAGATGGAGTGGAATTTCCTTATGTGGGTCCTAAGGGCACTTCTGCCGGAAGAGCGCGCGCTCCCATATAGCAGAGCACTGAGAGCACAACAGGCATTCACTGATCAGAGCGAGAGACAGAAATGTCACAAAAGGAGTGTGTTTTTGGTTGCCAGGGCAAGACAACCCTGCACAGATTACCAAAAAAAAAAAACAGCATTAAGGGACCAGTGGATGGAGTTTATTTTTACAGAGCATCAACGGAGTTGTGCAAGTGTTTGTTCCCTGCATTTCGAAGATGCTTGTCTTAAAAAACAAAGCCCAGTTAGACGACGGATTAGCAACTCGTTTATTTCTTAAGGATAATGCAGTCCCAACGAAAAAGGGTCACGATCTTGTGTTGGAACCACAGGTGGTGAGTAAAGCCGCTTCAAATATCTCTGTGTTGTTAACTTAGCTATCGGCGCGTAAGCACATCAAGTAAACAACATGCGATGTTGTCATCAAACTGCACTTTCCACATGTACACCAAAACCGCTAAGCAAATATATACAGTTTCAATAGATACTACATAGAGACGTCCTGCTGTAGTCGTTGCTGATGTTGCTCTTGTTAAATTTCAGCCTCTGGATCTGATTCTGAAGATCCCTCGCCGCTGTGGTGAATCCGCGGTGCCCTCGAGCAGGCGAAGTATGTGCAGCCATGGACGCTCGAGGCGGTGGGATGGAGCGAGTTGCCGGGGACGGGCGAGCTCGCTGCCGGCCGCCCACGATATGGAGAGGCGGCTGCCGTCCGTGAGGGAGCGGAGGAGTCGGCGCCGTTCGCCGTTTCCCGTTGAAAGTTTATAATACAATATTGGATTTTTTTTAAATGCTAATTTTACTGCCATTAAAACAAGCTCAGTTTTCTTTGTTTCTAATTTAATTCAGCCATGGCCCATAAATCAAACCGTCTCTTGCATGACAGATGTAATTGTAATGTTTATTACCAGTAACATGTTAAGACCCTTAACACTGGTATTTGCCCTTCAGTATTACTACTACTATGGCCATTCTCGTCGAGTACGACAAACTGCTTCTCGTTTTGAGCGTCTCTCTTCCAGAAATGACTTGTAGGCCTCCTGAGAGTCCCTGCACCAGTCGGGTCTGTCATTTGCAAGTGGCTCCCAGTTGTCCAAGTTGATGGAAAAGACCTGAAGATCCCTTTTAATGACATCTTTAAAACGTAGATGGGGTGAGCATATTTGCGGGGGGCATTTGCTAGCTCACCATATAACAAGATTTTTGGCAGGCGGGTGTCTTTCATTCGATAAATATGCGGTCCAACGGAGGTGGTGTTCACAAAGAATGGTGTACAGGTCACTAGAACCAGTTCTCTCAAGTTTGACAGAGCTTGGCACATGGTCTTTCCAGCATACACCCAGTATGGAGCAAAGCAGCAAAAATGGAAGGCGTTGAGGCAATGTTCATGCCTCCTGTATGTTGTCCATGTCTCACTTGCATATAGTAAGGTGCCCTAGTACACATGCATGGTATACACAGATTTTGAGGAGCAATGAGAGGTACTTGTTGTGCCAGACACGCTTGCTCAATTTTCCAAACATTGATGATGCCCTCCCAATGCGCATGTCAAGCTCTGCGTCAAGTTTAGTGTTGTTTGATACTGTGGATACCACAGACAAACATGTGTTGTTAATGTATACTGTAGGGTTCAGGGTTGCAGGTTGGGCTAAATGTCTTTTTAAGACTAATCTGCAAACAGAACTCTAGACAAGCAGCGGCAAAACATGAGCAGAGTAGTTGTAGATCTGCCTCTGAGTGGGCAACAAAGGCAGCATCATTAGCATAAAACAGCTCACATACCAGAACATGGCATATTTTATTTTTCGCCCGCAATCTTGCCAGATTAAACAGTTTTCCTGAGATGCGGGTGTGTAGAAGGATACCTGAGTCATCAGGAAAGGTACTGCGTAGTAGGACAGAGAAAAAAATTCCAAAGAGGATAGAAGCAAGGACACATCCCTGCTTTACCCCACACCTTATCTGGAACTCTTCAGAGCAAGTGCCTTCAGACTGTACGGTTGCCTTCATGCCCTCATGAAACTCAATGACCACCTTCAGTAGCTTTGGAAGGCAGCCAAGTCTTTGTAGGATGAGGAAAAGTCCAGATCTACTAACTGGGTCAAAGGTCATGTTCAAGTCCACAAACACTTGGAGCGGCAGCATGAAACCCACACTGGATTTCAGGGAGGATACGATCAGCAAGGATTTGTAGACATGGTAGAATAGTGCAAGCAAATATCTTGCCAGCAAGACTGTGCAGAGATATTCCTCTGAAGTTGTTACAGTCTGCACGGTCCTCCTTGTTCTTATAGATGGGGATGATGTTGGCATCTCTAAGGACATCTGGGATATATCCACTATTCCAGCACATCACAACCAGATGATGTAGGACAGGGGCAAGAACATCACCACCTGCCTTATAAGCCTTAGGGGGGAGGCCAACAGCTCCGGGAGACTTGTTATTTTTCAGTGCTTTAATTGCAGATTTGACTTTCTCAATGTTAATATCTGCATCCAGGTCAGGCATGGGGGGAGTTCAGGAACAGCAGCAGTTATTGCCAGTGTGTTGGCTGTGACAGGCTGAGCATAGAGAAGGCTGTAGTGCTCTGCCCATCTTGCCAATTGAGATCCCAAATCAGTCAGAAGTTCACCTTATAGGGAACAGAGTGGAGAGGATTTTTTAGGGACTGGGCCCAAGGCTTCTTTCAGACCTTCAAAGACTCCTCGGATGTGTCCAATGGATGCACTTGACTCAGTACAGTCACACAGTGTGCTACAGTAAGCCTGCACGGCTATGCAAGTGACCCGTTGGACATTGAGGCATGCCTGCTTCAATGCTGCCTTATTTGAGCGAATGTTATACTGCAGATAGGACAGTCTGGCTGAACGCTTCAAAGAAATTGCAGGTAGGAGCAGGCTGGCATGGGTTTTAAACCTGTCAAGTTGGGACCTGGATCGCTTTCCAAAGATGGAGAATGCATCCTCTGTGGTAACAGAGTGGAAGTGCTGCCAGGCAGCTGTGATGTCTGCATGAGGAGGAGAGGAGTCAAAGCTAGAAGCAAGTAGTTCCTGGAGCGCATGCTGCGACGCAAGAGCATGGGTTGTAGAAACATCCAGACGAGGAGTAGGCTTGGGCCTGGCGTAATGAAACTTGCTTGGGACCATCCTTAGTTTGCAGAATAACATAGAAGGGTGTGATCAGTGTCAAAATCTGCTGAATGCAGTGATCGGAAGTGTGATACTTCCTTCAAATGCTCACGCTTCACCAAAACATGGTCAAGTTGGTGCCAGCTCTTGGCGTGGATGACGCCAGGTGACCTTGGAGGAGCTTGAGCCCTGAAAGAATGAGGAGGGGACACAAAGTTTATAGGTGCTAAAAAGTATCAGTAAGTGCTGACCATTTGTCATTCATGCTGCCATATCAATGGTTTCCCATAATGTCAGGCCATGCACTAGACACTAGAGTTAGAACCCACTCGGGCATTAAAGTCACCAAGGATCATCAAACGTTCATTTGAGGGGTCTTCTGAACAATGGCCCTAAATTGATTGTAGAATGATACATCTAGATCAGAAGTTAGTGTAGGGGCATAAGTGGCTATGTAACTGGGCAACAGTTTGTGTGCAGGCGCAGTGAGGAGATACGTGAGGAGATGGGCACAGGTTTTCCACTGAGGACAGTAGCTGGTTTTGGATTGCAAAGCCAACACTGTGCATTGGTCTGTCTCCGTCTGGGTATCCGTTCCAGATTAAAGTATAGTTTTTTCCGGGACAGATTCAGTCAGCCAGTCAGCCAGGTTTCACTTAGGGCAGCGATGGAGATGTTAAGTCGGAGTAGTTCTGCGTCAATCAGGGCTGATTTACAAGGTGAGACGCAGTCCATGTCAGAACTAATGCCGAGGCAATGCACATTCCAGCATGCGATGGAAGTGTACACGACAGTTGCAGGATGACAACCAGGAAGCCTGCCATACACGCGAACCTTGCCGAGCAACGACAGCACTCTTAAGCACAGAGTGCTCCCGAGTTGCAAGTCATGGAGGCTGAATGTTCGACATCATAATGGAGAGATAAGATGCTCATAGTAGAGAGCACCCGGGCAAAATAAGTGAAAGCATGCATGCCCAGGTCAAACTTCCACCTCTGGATTCAATGCTACAGATTCTAACGGAACACAGGTGTGTGATGGTTGGTGTAGTTATGAGTTGCCCCACAGTGACCAACTGACTAGGTCTATTGCCTCGTGGCCATTGGCGAGGTGCTCTTCTGCTCACCAGGTGGCTGAGACAGACCGACTCAGGTGTTGTGATAGCAAACGCGCTCTGATACTCAGTATACCAGCGCCTTCTGCCGGGCTAGCAGGGTGGACTGCGTTCTGTCTGGCTTTGACCTGTCTGGCTCGCTTGAAGCTACCAGGGGTACAAGACCCCCGCCAGCTTAGCTCTCAGGGTCATTGGGACTCACAAGCTGTTCCATCACGACAATGCACCAGTCCATGGAACAGTCCTTCAGTATTAATGTGGTCAAATATTATATGTATTTTAGCTTTTTCAGATACTAGCATACATGAGATTTAAATTGAAACCTGAACTGTACACATGCTATTATCTCACCTGTTGATGGTGTTATCTGCACTTCTGCACAGGATGGATCTTCCATGAGTTTAACATTGTGGACAGATGGTTTTCCTTCTAGTCGGGATAACCAACTCTGAAGGGCTATCTGTAATCTTGCTCTCCATCTCTCTGGAAATGGTTCTATCCAGTCCACTTTGATTTTAAACTTAGCAATATCCAGTGGTGCTGAGGGTCGTGGTTTTTCATCACGGGCTGTGTAAATGTCCTGTTATAGGAAATAGTTATGAATGCAGACTTTCCATAATTGATTGTATTATTAGAGCGTGTCATTTGCATATACATTTTTATACTTTGGCATTTAATCATTTATGAATATGAAATTACTGATATCCTGGTGCTGAGAAAATCTATTGCTCAAGCTCTAGTCTTTAGTCAGTACCTCTTCTGGTAAGTGTGGCTGATTCATGATCATGTTTAGATGCATCATGTAATCCAGAGATGGTCCAGCGTCCTGACCCTCAGCGCCTGATGTATATAAGTCCTAACATAAAAAAAAAAAACAATAAAAAAGAACAAGACTCAGTTTTAAAAAGATTTCAATCATACATTTTAAAAATTACAACATTATTTATACAGTTCAACTCAATATGTCTGAATAAGACTCCAGCAGACCTTCAATACTTACGCCCTGTAGGATGTACTGTAAATACAACAGACTGCAGCCTATTGCAGTTTTATATTGTTTTACTCATGTTGCACAAACAATACATATTCAACTATATACTGTGGACAAGGTTTAGAGCGAGTTAAAAACAAAACTCAGTTGCCACATGAACCCATTTTGTTCCTAAACAAATCACATGGCTAAATACCTTTGCATGTTTTGCACGTCAAATAAAGCAAACAATCCAAGCTACTGAAAACGAAGCTTAAATGACAATGTTTCTTGTTTTAATAACAATACAAGAATAGCCTTAGTAATGTTTTTAATGAATCGCCACAAATCAACAACTATTCTCAATATATTACTATTTAATGTTAGCTAAAACAGAGAGAGAGAGAGAGAGACTTGCTCAAGGAAAAAGACATGATTCATTTTAAAGAGATTACTAACAAATGGTGAATGAGTCACTTGCTTACATGCAACCAAATAATCTGATGATAACTGAACGGATGGATCGATCAGAGTGAAAAGTCATCCCCTTACGAAAGGAAAATATATTTACCAATATATATCTTAAAATATATTGTGGTATATTGTAATATATTATTTTCCCTTTTTATTTTCTAATATATTATATATTGGAAAAAATAAATATTAAATCCCATATATAAGAATATATGCCTAATATATTACATGATATTTTCCAATATACTGCAATATATTTTTGTTTCATAAGGGTCATGTAACACCTGTGTTTAAAGGGTTTTGCAAGCTTATAAAGTTAAGTGCCCACAAACCACCGCGGTAGCCACTTGGGCTTGGGCCCGTCATCGCTGTTATTTTGTTAACTGTTCTGTCTATGCCTTTGTATCTTATTGAACTTATGATCACGGTAGCATGTGACTTCAAGAAAATGACCTAGTTAATGATATTTATCTTGAGTGCTCATCCTGCCAAAGGCCATCTTTACATTAAAGGGTTTGCCTTAAAGCTGCGGTGGGGAACTTTTGACGCTCTAGCGTTTAATAAACAGAACTGCTTGCATCTTGCGGAAGAACATTGTAGCCGTAACTACTTCTCTCTGTTTATGTCTATGAAGAATCACAAAGGTACTGTGTTACTCCGACGCGGTATCCCCGAAGCAATCTAAAATAGTCCGGATATAAACTCTTATTATAGATGTACCCTAGTGATTCAGGACAAGCTAAAACACGGTTTGGAAAATGGATTCATGGTGTACTCGCTTATTATATACATTTTTCTACATTTTGAACACAAACAAAGTTAAGGACCGCAGCTCTGATTGGTTGTTTCTTACCGGGAGCGGATGTATTCCTGTAAATGGCAATAGGACACTGGGAGGAGCCAGAGGAGCTTGATTTTTTTCACAGATTATCTGTCTCATATTCTACTGTCAGGACATAATGACAGGTTTAACAAATATGTAAAAAATATATTTTTACAAAAGTTACCTACTGCAGCTTTTAGTCATAAAAACAAAGCATTGGCATTTTATAAAAGAATGAGAAGACTCAACTCTTAAATGCATGATCACCAATCATTATTACATATTCGGTCTTTAGCGACCCAGACAAATATATCCAGCACAGTCGGATTTTAACTGCTGCAATAGCTAAAACGTTCTTGATATTTTAATAACGGTTACAGAAGATTAAAATAAAGCATATTTCATTATCTTTTGAAACTTGAGCAGATGATTTTACCATTTCTGTCATCGTCAAAATATATTCTCAAAAATTTCATTTTTAATTGCTTAAAAAAAATTATTATATTTTGATCACTGGCAGATTATTCACAACATTACCATCAAATGACAGTGACTTATATAATTAATTGTTTACATTAGCTAATTGCTCTGCGGCAGCCATTCAAACCATATATATATATTAGAGGTGGGCATAGATTAATTTTTTTAATCTAGATTAATCTCAATGTGATCTTGAAATTAATCTAGATTAATCTAGATTAAAATGGCTCATTCGAATTTTGTCGTCGGCATTCAGAATATGTGTTACCCAAATAAAACTGACAAACAGTAAGTCTTTGAGAAGGGGTTTATCAAGCTAGGTGTTGCATTAGAAAAGGGGCTCATCTCCTGTTTCCAAAATGCATCACAAACTGCTTGAAAAAGCTGTAAACTAATTCCACGTTACACAAGGTGCAAACAACATTACTCCTGTTTCACACCAATGTTTAAGTTTTTTTTTTTTCAAGTTTGTAGGTGTCAAGGTACAGAAACCAAGCACTGGATAGTCTTCAATGTAAAAATGAAATATACAATCAAACCTACATTTATTCAGACACCTTCAACATTTCTCACATTATTACAGTTTTGCTATATATATATAAAAAATTATATCTGGTTTCTGAATAATTTTTGGTTTGACAGTTAAAACTACAAAGAAATTCAGTCAAGAGCAGTGAGTGATTTTCTTTCATTTTCTTGTATTAACATTACAGCAGCCAGTAGCTAAATTAGGCGCGGTCACTTTAAGAGATGATGAACGCATCCAATATAATACACATCACATTTTTTCCCTCAACTGTTTACTTTCACTTGAGAAATAACTGACAGTTTTTTCGAGCATAATTTGCCAGGTGGATATTTTGACACATTTTGTATGTATTTGTCGGCACAAGAGCAAAAATAAGCCGATTCGATGTTCAAGTGTTTTGAGGCGCCTTTCTCTGCGTGAGCCCTGAACACCAGAACACCAGAACACCGTGGTGTTGAATTGGGCTCTTTCACTTTTTTTGTTTGTTCAAACTGCGATTTGTATTTGTTTGTTCGGGTGCAGGAGGGACTTCGAGGAGAACTTCGCAGAAGAAAGCTCGGTTCACATACATATATATACACTATATCTCTTAACACCTATAAATAAAAACAGCTTAACACCTGTTCACATTTAAAACAGAATATTTACTTCACCATTTCAGCAGAACAGTCATAACAGCCCACAACATAGCTCGGTGATTACCTTTTACATGAGTCTAACGTTACGTCGTAGAATCTACGAGGGCAAATATTAAATTATGTCATCATACTCAGTCCAGAAAAATCCACCAATTTACGTTCGAAAAACAGAAGAATATATACAGCATAAGCAAATATATATACCGCATAAAATCACAGCATTTTTATTTCACTATTTCAGCAGCATAACAGCATACAACATAGCTAAGCTGCTATAATTCAAACCATGGGATTATGTTTTACATCACAAGGCGGATCTACAGGGGCGATTATTATTGAACTATAATCAAGCCATGTGAACTCATTGTACCATTTTGGGGAAAAGCAACGATTCTTTCCGGCAAACTCAATGTCCTGAGAAGCCTCAGGTGCCACTTCACTCGCTGTCGCAGAGCTTTTTTGAAAAAGCGTAATATTGTACTTTGCGTTACAGCTACCATTGTCACCGAATATTAATGAACTCTCAAGCGAAGATGACGGCGTCAGTTGCGCACAACACGTGACATAGGCTAATCAAATCAAGTTTGAAAAAAGCCGCATTTTACTGTGCAGCATTTCGATTGGTCAATCTATCAATCAGACTGACAAATCAACATTTTCTTATTTTACTTATGTTATTTTAAGCAATCGGAAATCTGAGGGGGCCGGACATGTAAATGAGGGGGCCAAGGCCCACCCAGGCCCCCTCTTGGCATTATGAGTGAAACATCAGGTCCTCATTGTGTATCAAATTTCACACCTCAAGGAATAAAGATGCATTGGACTTATTGAGTCATCAGCTATAATATATCCCTTACACATTTACATACATCTACCGTTTTCGTACATGACATCCCTTCTTGTGGGAGGGGCGCCATCTCGTTCTTTGCAGGGGGCCTTTAAGATGTGCAGTACGCCACTGTAGCTACTATACACTTTTTACAAAAAACATAAATTATAAATAAATAATAATCAGAAAACTGGCATTCTCTCTCTCTCTCTCTCTCTCTCTCTCTCTCTCTCCCTCTCTCTCTCTCTCTCTCTCTATATATATATATATATATATATCTCAAAAAAAAATTGCATATTGTGAAAAAGTTCATTATTTTCCATAATGTAATGATAAAAATTAAACTTTCATATATTTTAGATTCATTGCACACCAACTGAAATATTTCAGGTCTTTTATTGTTTTAATACTGATGATTATGGCATACAGCTCATGAAAACCCAAAATTCCTATCTCAAAAAATTAGCATATTTCATCCGACCAATAATAGAAAAGTGTTTTTAATACAAAAAAAGTCAACCTTCAAATATTAATTATGTTATAATTATGTTCAGTTATGCACTCAATACTTGGTCGGGAATCCTTTTGCAGAAATGACTGCTTCAATGCGGCGTGGCATGGAGGCAATCAGCCTGTGGCACTGCTGAGGACCCAGTCCTCCTCCAGACTCTGGCACATTGATTTCCGAATGACATGCAAAATTAGCTTTCATCTGAAAAAAGTACTTTGGACCACTGAGCAACAGTCCAGTGCTGCTTCTCTGTAGCCCATTTCCTGGACACGCCTGTGCACGGTGGCACTGGATGTTTCTACTCCAGACTCCCAGTCCCCCAAGGTCTGGAATCGGTCCTTCTCCACAATCCTCCTCAGGGTCCGGTCACCTCTTCTCGTTGTGCAGCGTTTTTTGCCACACTTTTTCCTTCCAACAGACTTCCCACTGAGGTGCCTTGATACAGCACTCTGGGAACAGCCTATTCGTTCAGAAATGTCTTTCTGTGTCTTACCCTCTCGCTTGAGGGTGTCAATGATGGCCTTCTGGACAGCAGTCAGGTCGGCAGTCTTACTCATGATTGCGGTTTTGAGTAATGAACCAGGCTGGGAGATTTTAAAAGCCTCAGGAATCTTTTGCAGGTGTTTAGAGTTAATTAGTTGATTCAGATGATTAGGTTAAAAGCTCGTTTAGAGAACCTTTTCATGATATGCTAATTTTTTGAGATAGGAATTTTGGGTTTTCATGAGCTGTATGCCAAAATCATCAGTATTAAAACAATAAAAGACCTGAAATATTTCAGTTGGTGTGCAATGAATCTAAAATATATGAAAGTTTAATTTTTATCATTACATTATGGAAAATATTGAACTTTTTCACAATATGCTAATTTTTTGAGAAGGACCTGTATATATGTATGTATGTATGTATGTATGTATATATATAATATTTTTTTCTCGTTATGTTGTTATATGTGTTACTGATGACAGGAACATTTTCCCATGTCTATTAGGCTATATTCTACATTGTTTTTTTTTTCTTGTTTGTTTGTTTTGTTTTCATTATCAGTGTATCACAGTAATAGTTTCATAAACAGTATTGTATATACAAAGACATGTTAGAAGTTGTATCCAGAGAGCAGTAGCTGTTAAGAGTTTGTGACTGTAACAGAAAGCATGTATGGAGTCGACAAGCTGATCAACAAAATATTGAACAGCTGATCAATATGTGTGTGTGTGTGTGTGTGTGTGTGTGTGTGTGTGTGTGTGTGTGTGTGTGTGTGTGTGAAGAGAGAGAGAGAGAGAGAGAGAGAGAGAGAGAGAGAGAGAGATTGATATATAACATACATATTCGTCCATGTCCATTTCTGACGGTCTGTTTTCTTCCAAACGGCAGCTGAAAGAAAGCTTTTAGCTTTAAGTTAATAATAGGAACGAGTCCTGGTTGTTTTACAAAAGTGTAGGCCTAATAATTTATTAATACTGTTTAAATGTATAAGATAATGTCGTTGAATTGCACCTTTGCATTTGTCAATAAGTTTAGTTTCATTTTCATTACATTTCTCTGAAGGGGAAAAAAAAACTTTCAAATATTTAAACGTGATGCCTTTTGATTTCTGTCTTCACACAATATGCAAGTAGTTTTTTTTTTATTCTTTAGACTGCAGATGTCGATGATTGTTGACGGTCAAAGTAAAGGAAAATACCATTATTACATTGCGCATTTCCAGATTAGTTTCTGATCATACTGTCGACCACAGTTCTGACACAAGAAGAACAACACTGTCTCCTAAACTTGTAACGTTACTCACCGAAAAACCGAGAGCTGAGTGAAACTAGCTGTAAATAATCTTCTGTCCGATCAACAATCGAAAACGAAAGCTCATGACGTAGCAAATAACACACACAAAATCAGTTTTTGTCGAGGGTGTGAATCTGTGTGTAATATATTTGTACAGGGACGTGCTTATGGATCCCCCAAAGACCCCCAAACCACTTAATTTAGACAATAATATATTATACTAATAAATATAATGATATATTAATAAAAACCAAGATCAGGCTGATTAATAAATAGTCAATATCTGTAGATAGATAGAGTAGCTTCAGACATTTGTTTTTACAAACTATCTTTGACTCAAGTATGTTTAGTATTATTGTGATATTGATGTTTTACATCCAGATACACAGAGAACATCACTCCTGGTAAACACGAAGCTTGTGAACAATATCTCATTGGTTCTTGTGCATCATAAAAGGCTTTGAGCTTCCACATTTTCGTTGATCATTGTTGAGATGGAAATGGAAGTCTAAATGAAATTTATCATATGAAGTACCTTTTCACAAGAATTGGTTTAAGGCCAAATGTAAAATAACTCTTCAAGGTCCCTTTACAGTTACTGTAATGGCATTTATGATGCATATTTTAATCTAACGAATTGCATTTATTGGGCATTTTATTGGTTTTTGGAGTGAGATTTAGTTGGGTAGTGTGTGCTGGCTGAAATCACTCATCTTATGGCAAATGAGTGAGAGTTGGCATCTCCACATCAGGTTACGATCACGAGCTCTGCTTTAAAGTGACAAAAAAAACTCAAATGTTTGAGCTGAATGACCTTGAACACTGAACATAGAAGTGTGTTAGCACAAATAGGTTTGACTTCAGAGGAAGTGTGTAGAAGACTGACCTTTGGACAGTTACACTGCGGTCATCTTATGACCGAACACCCAGCAATCACTGAATGGTGCACGCTTCGACCTCACAGTTCAGCAGTCACTGCCATCTCTCCCATTCAGACCCAATTTACTGGGGATTTCAGTGAAATGGGAGCCTTTCTCGAAAAATTAACTACAGGCCGTGAAGACCAAGTAACCAAAAAAAAAAATATATATAGAAAGTTAAAATATACAAAGTGAAGCAGTGCATTAAGTCTGTTCTGGGACATCATGCATCCCTTCAGGGAACAGAAAAAGAGCACATCTGACCTTTTGGGAAGTTCATTTATGTTCCTTGGGAAAAACTCATTCAACACAACCCCACATGAAACAACAAAAACCTGACCTCTATTTACATGCTGAAACTACTGTAAAGAGTTACAAGCTCAGTTATAGACATTTGATTTAGTGCAATATGCCATCAATTCTGCACACAACCAGATAAAACTGCACCACATCCATCTCAACTTTAAATACAAGTAGCCAAACATACAGCTTTTACCAAAGGACAAGGTAATTACATTTCAGGAAAATTGAAATAGTTACACAATTATTTTTGAAAATGCTAGTTACACAGAAATACAAGGTCTAAATGTTACCATCAAGACAGTCAACGGTTGGTTAATTTTTCTTTTGTAGCATACAATAGCTTACTTTATTTTTTTGTAAAATACGTTTTTATGCACACTGAATTAAAGCCCTAGCTTAAGGTCCTAAATGCTATTTTACGAAACGTCTAGATGTGTAACATTTTGACCAACTTAAAGCTAGGAAAAATGTCAAACCTATTTCTTTTAATACACTGACTGTATATACATCACATGAGCCGAGTCTAGCAGATATCCTTACAGATATGAAGAACGGAGTATAAAACGCCACTAGGATTCCTGAACAGCAACCTGATCATTTACTCAGCTCGGCCACATCAGAAACAGCTGGACAATGCATAAATACAAAAACAGCATCACACTTATTATACAGGGTTGTCAGGTGGTATTCTGAATGTGCCACAGAAAACAGGACAAGAGCATTATCAGCATTAAAGTGTCTATTCTGGAACAGTAATTGGATTCATATTCTACATGACATTTACATATTTTTTTTAAATCAACATATTGTACACATTATGCTTTGTAGAATCCGATCCAGAGCTGCACTGGGGCTGGACGTGGGATCAGGAGAGTATGAGCGCTCGGTTTGGTGCGGGAGGTTTTAAAGAGCGTAGGTACCGCCGTGCTTTCTCCGTCATGATCAGCTGGTCCTTCGTCCGTCCACAGACAACGGCTTCCCAGGCTGGAGACATCTAGCAGACAAAAAAACATTAGACAACTTATTTTTTTTAAATGGACAATTAGTTTCATTTACTTTTTTTTTTTTTTAAATCATGACTGCAGTATATATATCAGGATTTCATTATTGTTTCTGGAAATTTAACAGTGAAATTATTTAAATGAAATAACCATATGGTGATGCCCATTTCTGTCTATAGAAATAAAACTTCTTGTTTAAAAGGAATAATTCACTCAAAATGGCAATTTGCTGAAATGTGCTCACTCTCAGGCCATCTAAGATGTAGATCAGTTTGTTTCTTCATCAGATTTGGAGAAATAGGTCACTGCATCAGTGTCTCATCAATGGATGCCCTGCAGTGAATGGGTGCCGTCAGTATGAGAGTCCAAACAGCTGATAAAAACATCACAATAATCCACAGCACTCCAGTCCATCAGTTAACATCTGGAGAAATTAAAATATGTGTTTGTAAGAACCTTTTTCATCTTCAATTTAGCTTGTAGTAAATAACGCTTCCTTTGAAAAAAAAACATCTTCTTCGTCTCTCACATCAAAATCCAGCCAAGTATTTTTTTAAAGCCGTTTTCGTTTGTAAGTTTCATTTTGAAGTTTACATCTTAAGAATGAATTTTTTCTTACAAACACATATTTTCACTGCTCCAGATGTACACGGGTGGACTGCTGTGGATTATTGTGATGTTTTATCAGCTCACTGGACTCATTCTGACGGCACCCATTCACTGCAGAGCATCCAACTGACCAATGTCGGTCATCAATGCATAATAAAACACTTGGTTATGAATTGAGAAAAAAAAAAAAAAAAAAAACTAAACTAAACATACTGTGTTGTGATAATCTATTATGATTTATGATAATAAATGTTTTGTAAACATGTCGTTGTCTGATGGATCAGCACTCACAGGTAACGGAGGACTCTGTTTCAGTGTGGGAGGCGCAGGTTTAGAGGGAAGCCCGCTCTCATTCGGGCCAAGAATAAACCCTTGATCCAAGACGTTCTCTTCCTTCTTCACTCCACAAGAGGAGACGAGAGAGAGCGAGTGTGCCATCTGAGCCTGGAGAGTCGAAACACAAAACATGCTGTGAATCTGCTCCGTGATGCACTTGCCCAGTAACACCATCGGCTCGGTGTCTGTACCTTCTGACTTGTTTTGACGGTGTATTTAATTTGCTGCTTTCGTGCAGCAGCAGTCTCACTGCAGTCAATGACATCCAGAGCCAGAGACTTGCGCACTTTCTTCTTCGGCGGCCGGTGCTGTTACAAGAGACACACACAATTAAACACCTGCCAAATAAACTAGGAACATTTATTTTATGTATTTGGATGTTTTATGCCATGTCAAAAAAATTTATTAAAAAGTAAAAATCATTTAAAAGGAAAAGTTTGACAAAATTGAATATAATAAATGGCTCATCAAGCACAAAAAAAAAACACTTATTTCTCTAATAATTCAAGCATTAACTCCTTTGTAATATTTCTTTAGTTCTTGTGTTTAGTTAAGAGAGAAACTTTAAAGCTAGAGGTTTTCATTTATATAAGACAATATTTCACTTAAATAAAAGCATGTGATCCAATATAACATGTTGTTAGTTTCACAATGTTGATAATTATATACAGTTGAAGACAAAATTATTAGCCCCCTAGGACATACTTCATTTAATAATTCCCAAGTGCTGTTTAACAGACGGAAGATTTTTTTTCAACACAGCATTCCTAAACATAATAGTTTATTTAGGAAGCTTGGAATGTTTGTCACACGCATAGAAACACAATTAGAACCAAGAGTAAATAAAGTCTACAGGTCAAGATGATTAGTCCTCTGAAGTGAACAGTCAGCGGTGTTCAGTCAGTTGTTGTAGTTCTCCGTAAGTCTCAGACAGGTTTCCTGAGGAGCGGCTGCCCATTCCTCCACATCTGTTGGTCTCCTGGCAGGGACTCTGGTCTTCAGTGAGCCCCACAGATCTTCTACTGGATTCAAGTCTGTGCTTTGCTCATCTAAAGGTGGTTCTTCCAGAAATTAGGTATGCTTTGGGTCGTTATCCTTGAAAAAATAATCAAATCAGACTGCCTGAGGTTGTCTTTCAAAATCTTCTTGTGGTCTTCTGTTTTCATGATTCCCTTGACCCTGACGAGATTCCCAGATCCAAACGCAGTGAAACGTTCCCCCAGTATTATACTCCTACTTAGGGATGGGTATCGTTAAGGTTTTAACGGTATTACTACTCTTACCGATACTGCTTAACGGTCTGGTACTTTAACGGTATTCTTATCGGTACTTTGTGTTGTGTTAGGCAGTCGAAAACTTTGCATTTCTCTGTCTGCACATAATGCACTTTTGAAAGATGCTTTGACAGATTGCTTGTGTTTCCGCTCTTACATGCAAAAATTGCATTGCACTTATGACAACCAGCGCTGTCTGCATCAGCTCTAGTGAAGTATAACCACACTTTGGAACGTTTTACCGTCTCCGCCATCGTCACTCTTTGTATTAAGCAGGAGTTTTCGTACTGTAAGGGGCCGTTCACATATCGCGTCTAAAAATGCGTGGAAAACGCTAGGCGCGATGCTTTCTGATTTTTTTCCCCAAATCATTCGAGCACTTGCGCTCCTGAGGCGTCTGCCGTTGCTAAGCAACCATGACCTGTTCTCCATGAAGATGCGGAAATTTCAGCAATGGATAAATGGATTTGCAGCACTAAAAACTGCTTGCAGTAGCTCTGCTACTAAATTAATTTAAAAATCCACATACAGCTATCAGCTGTTCCTTCATCTAGGCTGAGCTTTCAACGTTGTTACGGAAAAGGTGAGGAAGTTACATGACCTGCGGTGCGCTTGCGACATTCTGAAAAGTTGAGATGTTTTTAACTCGATGCGGTGCAGAGCGCGTTGCGACCGTGTTTCGCTTCCATTATGATCACGCATACCGCGCGCCTACATTTGAAATAATGAACTTGAGCACGCAAAAGATGCGATACGTGAACGGCCCCTTATGCGTGTGTGTGTTGCACTCGTTCTTGTTGTGTGTGTGTGTGTGTGTGTGTGTGTGTGTGTGTGTGACTGACAGACAGCCTCCGCAGCGCGCATGAGAGATCTCGCAGATCTCACAGACAAACATCTTAATATGATCGCACATTAGAAATGTTTGGTGAGATAAAATATGCACGATAACATTATTAAGCAAAAAATACATAGTACATTAATTTTTTCCCGTCCAGTACCGAAAGCCGAACCGATACAGTCAGATCTTACTGATACTACGGTCTTTCATAATTTAGCCCCAGGGCCATTTTAATACCGGGTTTTGGTACCCATCGCTACTCCTACTGCCATGTTTCACTCTGGGAACGGTGGCCAAAGCACACAAATTCGAAAAGCACAAATTCCAAGTATGGGTCACTATACTTGGCCACACATCATGACTGAATGAATCACTAGTGTCTTCAGAAACAACTCTCAATAGTTTTCTTTACAAAGTTTTTATATATATATATATATATATATATATATATATATATATATATATATATATATATATATATATATATATTTCACTTCTGTTCTCCAATGTGTGGGTCTCTTCAAATTTCTTGATAATACTTCTCACAGCTGTTCTTGACACTTGAAAATGCTTTGATAAATGTGTATATGCTTCTCCTCCTTTGTGATCATTTTTGTGTGTGTGTGTTTGTCTTTGACAT
Source organism: Carassius auratus (assembly GCF_003368295.1). NCBI lineage: Eukaryota > Metazoa > Chordata > Actinopteri > Cypriniformes > Cyprinidae > Carassius > Carassius auratus. The sequence continues at coordinate 1,223,174 of NC_039295.1, forward strand.
TATTTCACTAGATGTTTTGCAAGATACTCATCCTCAGTTTACAGTGCAATTTAAAGGGTAAATTAGGCAAGTTGCATTAGTTAGCCAATAATATTGACTTTCTAATAATATTGATGAATATTTCACTTTCACAAGAAATATGGCGTTAAAATTTGCTCCGTTAAACATAACTTGGAAAATGTGAGAAGAATAATTTTAATTTCAGAGGGGGACTAATAATTTTGTCTTCTACTGTATATAGTACTGAGCAGAAGTCTTAGGCCTTTCAACAACAAATATGGTTTTAAGTCAGTTATTTCTATCTTAAATATCAGTTTATTGTACCATTAATTGTAATAATATATATTTATTTTTTCTGTTGTCTCCCATTCACCACTACTGAAGTCTGTGTGCGTCTCACCACTTGTTTGCGTTTCTTCTCTGTAGGAGTTTCATCTTCTACTATCAGCTCAATTCCTGCCTCGCTGCGCAACACTTCTTTAAGGTCTTCCTCCAAATTTGGAGTCGGAGGCTTAAGAAACCAAGAGACACAAAAACCTTTTTTCAATTCCCAGCATTAAAACTAGAATCTCAAACAGGAGGTCAAGCATCAGTGAGCTGTGTGAGATTTGACCTTGTTTAAACATGATAATAACGAGGAAGACTCACCAGGGGCCGCAGGGGGCCGTATTTCTCCAAGGCGTTTTTAAATGGAGTCGGGGTTCGAGGAGTCGTATCCAGGTCAGACTTGTGATTTGGTGTGATAAAGCTACAGGAGGGCAAATCAAGAGTTTAACAGGGACATCTGACATTTGAAATGATGTGAATAAAGCGGTCTGTGAAGGCTGAGACGTACAGGGAGTTCTCCTTCTGCGTGAGCGGGGTTTTGTCGCGGTGCAGGGGTGTTGTGACGCTGGTCTTCTGGCTGCAAACAGGAGTCGACGTCAGAGAGGGATTCTCCAGGTCCAGCGTGTCCTGCTTGGTCCACATATTAAGGAACTGTACAAACAGCAAATAATATTAAAACTTACAACCAATTTACAATAAATACATCCTTTCTGAACAAACCACAAAAATCAGAACAGCCAACAACTTATTAATATGCAGGGCTCTAGACTAACTTTTTGCAGTGGTTGCACAGGTGCGCCTATCCTTTTTTAATTAAGGTGCACCGGCATAAACGTTCGCAGGGTCTACTTTTATTTGTGTGCACTCACAATACCAATAAAATGTTGTGCTTTTATAAAATAAAGAAAACAAACATGATGATGTCTCGTCTTTAACAGGAGTAAAAATGATTTTATCTTATACCACTCCATTAAAATAAAAGTCCTGCTTCCAAAACGTCACCCAATGCCGATAATTGTTTTGTTTTTTTACAAAAAATTCCAAATATTATGCAACATATTGGTCGACCTCCGGTGCTAGCTGGTGGATCTGGACCTTAATAATAAGGCAGAAAAATGCCAGTGATGTGAAAAGCGTCTGTGGTACCTGTGAAGGGGAGAAAGGCAGGATTTTGACCGGTGTGCTCTTGGGGGTCATGGAGTCGTTGGGGTCAGGTGACAGGGCGATGCGGCGGCGACTGCGGCGGCTCAGGATGGACGGAGGCGTCGCCCCGCCGGGTGAGATGGGGATGAGCTCCCCTTTGCTGCCCTTGCTGAGCTCCTGCAGGGTGCTGCTCTCCAGACGAAACTGCAGCAGCTCGGGGCTCTGGCTCTCCTCCGGCAGCTCGAAGTCCGACATCGTACACCAGCCCTCCAGATCCTTGTGGAAGAAAGCGTTATCATCATCTGGCTAGGGCTGTGTGATATGACAATATATATCAGACGGACAAAATAAAAAGTCGTTTCATCATGCTCTACCGTTTATTTTGTGGTGTCGCAAAATACACTGTTTACTGTAATACTTTTTCATCTTTCATTTGGATGACTGTGATCTTTACGCTCCACCGCGGGGTGGAGAACAACCAGCCTGAACGAGGGAGTACATCTGTAGCATGGACACACGTTTTTGAGCACTGCAGTTTTAATACAATGATTTTAAGATGTTGAAACAAACAACCGAGCTATATGTGTGCGTCGTCTCAGTTTTTCTGCTTTATTGGTTTTGAATAATTGCATAAACACACTTATATGCATCAGAATCCCTGTATTTGCAAGTATCCTCATAAACAGTGATTTAGGCCTTAAGAGTAAACAGCTGAAAAAGAAACTGTATTGAATCCAGACTTAAAGGGGAAGCTGTCCAATGTTTGTCCTGTCTACCACTCACCCTGCTCGACCAAATGACTTTTGTGTATATATGTGTATGTGTGTGTGTGTGTGTGTGTGTGTGTGTGTGTGTGTGTGTGTGGCTGGACCTCACAAGGGTTTCACACCGATTATTTTAGTGTATCGTTTCAGGAAGATATTCACAGAGACTGAGAATGCAGAAAGCGCACCCTATTAGTTTTTGATTTTACAAAACCAAAAAAAAATATAAGTAAAAATAAATAAAAGTTTTGTTTATATTGCGAGTGTATACAAACGATACTTATGTCATTTTTCAGTTGATATTAATGAAAGAACTATGTGTTTTACTATGTAGTGTATGTTTTAGGTTCGATAGCTAAAAGTAAAGTAAACAAGTAGAGTATATAGTAATCTGATTACTTTTTAAAAGCAGTAATCAAATGACAATTTTAAAGTAGTAATTAGTAATTTGTAGTGGATTATATACCCAACGCTGACCGTGAGCTTTTAGGTAACAAAGCTATTTTACTGATAAAAGTAATGGGAGAGCATTTAAAATGTTCTGTGTTTCTGACTGTTCGTATAATAAATCGCTCTATTCGGGTGTAGTTGGACGCTTGAATGTTTTGAGTTTATTCGCTTCATTCAGACGTGAAATTCGCTGCACAACAGATGTGTATTTGCAAGCTCCTGATTGGTTAATACGGCGAGAATTTTTGCCAAAGTTTTTTTTTTACTCTCACGAATCATGTGTGATACATGTCAACTTGCCCCAAACGCTCAATTCGCACCGCGTCATTCACACAAATCATGTCATTTACACCGCATTATTCGCAAGAATCCTGCCGCGGGATCTTTGCATTGACTTAACATGTAAATGACTCGCTCGTAACGCTTCATTCACGTCTGGTGTGAACGCACCATGAGCCCATAATCTTTGTTTCAGCCAAGTTTGTTTATTCAGTGCATCACAATTTAAAAACTTTTGCTGGAAAATTAAGCCATTACGCATTTGCTGTGAAACATGACTGATCTATGCCAAGTTATTCTCACCTCATATACGTCAGCAGCTAGATATAATTAATTTTGAATTATTACAGATAGTATCTGTTGTTTTTAGGGCTGAACTCACCCCATCCATCAGCTCCATCACCTCCTTTAGTGTGGGAGCCGCTGATGGAGAGAGGAACCCCGAGCTGTCCATCACCCACGTCGACACATTAGAGTCTCCACCTTCACTTTTGGGGCTCGCTGCAGCCTTCGGTGTCTTGGGAGATGCGGTTTTGGTGACTTTCTCATGAGCATCCGGATCCTGTAAACAGACAAGAATGCAAGACGCAAACACATGATTATTTATTAAGACACAGGTTTTACATTTAAGGACATTTACCGTTTCTCCGTTGTATTGCATTGCATTACATGTTAGGAAACTACAGATCTTTGATCATAAATCTAAGAAACTGAAACATCACACAGAATTTGGGATTTAGACTGCACTTATCCCTGTGCTTCTTACAGTAGATTACAGATGTGATGTTGTAATCCAGAAAACACAGCTGGAGCACTTTAATACAATTAGTAGAAAACCACAAAAAGTTTTGAATGTCAAAAGCAGGCCTCAAGTTGACTTTATACAAAAGACTTTGCAATTAAGATCACTGAGGTTTTCACTATACCCTCTTCAGGACGTCGCCCGGTAAGCCCTCGCTGGCTCCATCAAAGCAGAACTCCACCTTTAAAACAAATCACCAGAGTTGATCCCAAATCTCGCCGAGCGCTGCTGTGCACTCAAAGCCTGCAGAAGTACCTCCTCAGACACCAGCTCTTCACTCTCCGTCTGCTGCAGCACATGAAGCGTCGCGTCCACGCCGGCGTAGAAACCCGTCTCTACCTTACGCTTGATAGTGGAGTTCCAGTGGTTTTTGACAGCATTGTCCGTTCTGGACAAAAAAAAATATATATAAGTACCATTACATTCAGCCGATGTCCGTTCTCCCGACTCAAATCCAGCCCAACTACACAAGCGCCACGTAACCAATCTATCATTCCTAAAATCCACACGGTGTTCACCTTCCAGGGAGCAGTTTGGCGATCTCGGCCCAGCGGTTGCCCAGCACACAGTGAGCCTTGTAGATGATGAGATCTTCCTCTGGAGTCCAGGAAGACTTCTTGACGTCTGGATTGAGGTGATTGTGCCAGCGCTCTCGGCATTGCTTCCCAAGTCGGCCCTTCAGGTGCTTGGCCACCATCGCCCACTGCTTGTTGCCGTACTTCTTCACCAGCTCAATCACCTGGAAACAGCTCACCGTGTCAGCGATGCGTTCTCCGACTAGTCTCTATGTCTAGAAACCAACTTTAAGACCCCTATGAAATCTACTGCTTTTCCTTTTTTATTTTCTCTGGATTCTGCTCTACCCAGCGTTCTTCAGTGTTAAACAGCCAATTCAATTCTTAGGATTAGATTTAGCTATTTCGTTCTTGGTTTCCACATTGCAGAAAAATAACGGGCAATGCAGATGTGACACAATGAGAATGGGTGTAGAATATATAGCATCAAAATGTTCACGAATTTCACTCATTGCCATACTGTTCCCAGTTTGGAAAACACAATTTTTGTACCTTCTCATCCTCCTCCTTTGTCCAGGGTCCTTTGACGAGATCAGGATCCAAAACTTTGAACCAGCGATGCTGACACTGATGCTCGGATCGATTCTGTACAGAACAACAAGAACGAAACTAACACTGTTAAAGCAGACCACCTCAGAGAGACACAAAACTGTGTGAAACCAAACTAGGAATATCTCACGTGAGCTCTCTGAACGCATTATAGATGTAAACACTTACAGATAAAAAGCCAGCGATGTATTTCCAATCATTTTGTCCACAGTTCAGCACCAATTTCCGCAGCTTATCATCCTGGAAATACAACCATCTTTCATTTTTGACAAATATCCTCTGGATTTCATGCACAGTAAAAAGTTGCATTTATTCTCCCAACTTCGTCGGGTCTGCACAACCAAAACCATCGCATTTAAAACAATGTAGTCCGATCTAATAGAGAAATCATAATTTCTGTAGAATTTCAAACTACACGACGTCAGTGATTTAAGACAATGGGCTTGTTTACAGCAGCATACCTCCTCTTGGGTCCACTTGACCTTCACTTTCCCACAATCCTTCTGGTCAGCCACATCAGAGTCTGTGTCCTGACACATGGCCTCGTCCTCGTCCTCACTGTTCACACACACACTTCATGTTTAGGATTGGATAAAACAAGACTGGAAACAGATCAGCAAACTCTGGCAACAGTGTGCTAATGGTTTGACATCTGGCCTTGTGTTTGCCAGACAATGTTCAGCAAAACTAGATGAAAAACTCCACATCCTTTAACATATCAGTGTTGCTAAGATCATTTCAGACGCTCTCGAGGATGCACTGATGGGGTTTAGGTTAAGTATTGTAAAGCATCACCTTGATCTACTAGCATTTCTCGCTAATTATTTCAATGCATGTCATCAGCATGTGTAAATGTTGGTAAATGCAGCACACAGAAATTACATGGATGAGTTACTAACATTGTAAACACAGAGTGTCTTTAAATTCGTCTGTGTGGCGTTTAAACTGAACGGGTGCCGTGAGTTTGAGCGCTCTTTGTGTTTTTATATTAGGCGGGGTTCAGTGCATCACTCACAAACTTAATGTCAACCACCTCTACAAACACAAACTTTATGTTGAATGCTTCGGATTTTATCGTTTTCTTGTCCTAAAGTGAAATTCTATTAAAAAACGTCTTTAAACAAACGATAATAATAATCTTTATGCACTTACCCGCGCGTCCACCGCGACATTTCCCTAAAGTTTGTCCAAATGCACCAATAAAACAGACTTTACGAGGACGCTGTGCATGCAGCATACAAACGCAAAAACATCTGTGATGTTAATGAGATGGTCGATCAAATACAGTCAACGCTTTCATATAAAAGCGCCGCGCGACCCAACAGCTGAACATGTATTGCTGCGCGCCCGAGTTTCTATCTCGCGCTTCTTTTTCCCAGCCGTTCCAGCGAGTGACGTCAGCGGACACACGCTGCGTGCGCGTCCATCTGAGCCACAGACGCAGTACGTGCGCGCTCGTAAACACATGGAAGCGCTTCCCTAAAAACAACTGTGTGCACAGTAATAATAATTAATTTTAACCTATTTAGCAAATTGCACACAAGCGAAAAAATATATTTAACGGCCATAATATATCAGGGAAATATTGATTAATTGATAAATCACTGATTTTAAAAAAAAAAATGCAAACATGTCCAAAACATAAATATTCATGTTAGAAGTTTCAATTTCTTTACATAATTTCTCTCTCATTATTCACCGTTTAATGCATCATAAAGATCGTTCAGTCTAGAGATTTGGACGTATTCAGACTGAGGATTTAGCTTTTGAAAATATTTTAATTTTACTAAAGAGAACGAAATCGCCTTCTTTTATTATCTGCCAAACGAGATATTAATCAAATATTAAATCAAATGATCTGATTCCCCCATGCGAGCCTGTAGTTGGAGAACTGATCGTAAATCAGCTAATCAAGCACAGCTATAAATGCAAGCTGAGTCTAATTAACACCAAGCTTTCTCAATGGATGCAGGACGTGACAGACCTGGTGAAGTCCTAATACACACATCTATATCAATTAATTTAGATTTTTTTTTTTTTTTTATGTTAACTTTAACAAAATCCTTTTCTATGGTAAATTCGGAACTCTGCTCATGTTTTAGAGCTGACCAGGAGCTATGAGGGCCCATCGCTGTCTGACTTTGACCGAGGCTTTTGTACAGACCAAAGTCTGTCTTTATCAGCCGTTTCAGCCGATGGCTTCCTGAGACCAAACAAAGGCATTGTTCTGGAGTATCCAGAGCCCATCTCTGCTGTTGCACCATGTCTGAACTACTCCACCAGTCTTTCATCACCTTTAGTTGCCCTGCACAAGCATGCTCTCTCTCCGGGCAGCAGTCTGAGCACAGCTCTGGGCAGTCCAGTGCAAGGCAAGTCCTCTACACCCTACGAGAGAGTGCAGTTTCAAAAACCCATCCTGGCCAGCTCGCTGGACCTGTCCTGCGTCGATTTGACCACCACTCACCCGTCGTGGGAAGTGTCCTTCGTGAAGGCCATAGCTGAGAGCCCAAAGTCATGTCTGGAGTCCACGTGGAGTCCTATTAACCCGTCGGCTCCTCCTGAGGTCTCTCTTGTGTCGTCAGGAAGGTCCCCGCACCCCAACGGTTCAGAGGAGCTCCAGCGCTCCTGGAGGGAAATGGTCCGGCAGGGATCTAGTCAGGTTCCTGCAATCCCAGATCTCCAGAGCTCCTCTAACCTGGCCATCTGATCGACACCATATGCTACCCCTGGAAATACTTGGTTTGTTCTAATGTGTCTTTATCTTACAGGCTTCTTACTGTGATTCATACTAGAGTAGTACTCATGTTTATATAAATGTATTTAATCCAAATAAAGTGTTTAAATGATTTTCACTAATGTTAGAAAGCGTTAATCAAATAGTCCCTTTGATCAATAACCGCATGTTTAGGAAAGTGCAATTACTTCATACACTCTGGAAATGTGGTCTGAAGAATACAGTGACAACAGAGGGTTAATATAACTCAGAGCACGAGTGAAGATGCTTCTATATTAATCCATAACTTGTGCCTGTATGGGGTGTCCAATCCTGCTCTCAGAGGGTCAACATCCCGCAGATTTTAGCTCCAACACACTTGCCTGGAAGTTTCTAGCGACCCTGAAGCCTATTATTTTGATCAGTGGTTTAATTTGGGGTATGAGCTAAACTCTGCAGGACAGCGGCTCTCCTGGAACAGGTTTGGACCGCCCTGACGTTTAGTTTGAGCTGACTGGCTCACATCAACCTGGAAATAAAAGGATATTTGGTGTATACTATACTTTCTGGAGGTCCTGCATCAATGAAACCATTGAGAACATCACATTTTTCACTAAGTGCCAGATTTATTTATTTTTTTCTATGGTTCCAAACCAGTGCATGATCCAAAATATCACACTCAAACAGGGGGATTTGTACCCAAATGATCTGACGTGAGAGAATGAAGCCTCTATTTGAGGAGAAAAAAATAACTTTTTCCAAGAAATGTAGTGGATTCTTTAAACCATATGCCTTAAATTCTGCTAGACGACAGCTGGCTTTTCTTGTACTGAGAGCAAAGCACCATTTGAGTGTCCAGAGCGAGCATGTTCACACAGATCTCAAAAACAAGTCCTTGCTGCAAAACCCCAGAGATCCACGGCCGGTTTACGTCAATACACGTTGAACCTTTCTTCAGCGGTGTCAATATCGTGCTCCTGGAGGAAAGGGGAGAAATGGCAGTTTTAAGCTAAATATTCAGCCAAAAATAGACATTTTAATCTTCTCCACTGACTTGATTGTTTTTTTGTTTTTTTTCAATAATTAAACAATGCGTCATCAGAGTCGGTCGTTTGGCTCTATGTATGATCAGACACTTGCACCTAACATTTTCTGTCCTCCTTCAAACACAAAAAGAGATGTTAGGCAGAATGTCCAAGATACTCTTTTCCATAAAGGAAATGATTTTAAGTGACGGTTGTTTTTAAAGCTTAGGAGTATAAATGACCAAGAAAGCAACATTATACATAAAAGCAGCTCTTCCAACTTGTTACACTCTTTTATTTTTCTTCAGTCTTTTGATCGTCACTGACGCACAAACTAAAATATAAGTTCACTTTAATGCAAGTAATGTGAAGGATTTAAGACTACTGTGTATGGGTTCTTTTCTGAGCATGGCACTTTCATTTTGTGGAAAAGTGCAGCAGTGAATGGTCAAATAGAAATGTTTCTGCATGTTCGTTCTTACTTGGTTGATTTTCTTAAACTCCACCACCTGGAAGAAGACGTGTTCCAGTATGTGCTTGGCATCTCGTTTGTCCTTGTCTAACTTCCCTGTCACTCCTAAGATGTCTCCACATTTACGTACATAAAACTCCAGATCATCATCGGTACCTTCCAGAAAACGAGACATCCATTACCACTCCAGCTAGAAACACTGACAGTATTACAACTCTCTCGGAGCATTTAAACGAATGGTAGAGACTCACACTTATTTGAGAGCTGAGCCAGCCTCACTTTCTCAGAAGAAAATGTCTCATCTAGATCGAACAGGTCAAGCATGGGTGGAGGAAGGTCCCTAAAGGCCGGCTGGAAGACCTGAACACAAAACAAAGCCTCAGTGAAACGAAACATCTACAAACAGACTCATAAACAAGAAAGCAAACTAGTTAGCATGAAGCAATGCAGGACAATCAAGGCAAATAATAATGAATGTATTTGATCCATCATATAGTACTGTAGTGATGATGTTAAACGTATTAGCATTGTCACACTGGGGCCAGCTAAAACTGCCACTAAGCTAAGCCACTATGTTCAGACTGTGCACTAAGAAATAGTCTGACCAACTAGCAGTTAGCCAAGAGGTTACCGAGTCTTATCTTTTGGATTCAAAATAGACCAATCTACATTTTAAAGGGATGATGAACTGCCTCGGTGTTCTATTTTTGTATTTCTCGTTTTTCTAAACATGCAGTGATGTAGAATGGGTGGGTGGGGCTAAACAGGCAGTGATGTAGAATCGGTGGGCGGGGCTAAAGAGGCAGCAATGTAGAATTGGTGGGCGGGGCTAAAAGGCAGTGAGGTATAATCGGTGGGCAGGGCTAAACAGACAGCGACGTAGAAGCAGGCGTTGATCTTCTGCAGAGGCGGTGGTCATCCACACTATTACATCATAGAGTAGAACATTACACAAGCTGTCATTAGCTATGTTTCCATCCAAAGATGCAAATTTAACTTATGCCCAAAACTGCTGAAATGTCGCATAAAACATTTGTGCATAAAGCCATCCAGCCATCCAACAAGTCAAGGAGAACAAAATCTTCACTTCCTGATAAACTGCCAACAATATCTATAAGAAAACTAGGAGAAGCCACTGGATATAACAATTTTCATATGTAAATAAACTACTTGCACTTCAGAGAGAGCGCACCTAACACAATAAATTCAGTCATTGCCTTTAGAGGTTGATGCCTGCTTAATCTTAATGGTGTCATGTGACCATGGTTTAGTTCATTTAGAGTACATTTAGCTTTTTACTTCTGCTGATTTACTTATTTTTAAGCTTCAAAATGCATAACAGTTGTGCTTGTTTATGAAGATTATTAGTCACATAGCTTTCTGCAATAAACCAAAAGCCAGTGGAAAAATGTCTTTGTCGAATCAGGACTTGTGGGCTGCTCTACTAAAATAAACCATCAATGCAGTACTCCATTTCATTGGATTATAAAAAGTAAGCTATAATATAATTGGTTATAATTGCATTTCTCCACCCATGAGCCTTGCCTGTATCAGTATAGAAAAGTTGCGTCAGAGATGGACAGCATTTGGTTTGGTTAAATTTTTTCTTTTTCCTACAGTAACAAATAAACTCTAAGATAATATGCGTTTGGAAACAGACTCACGGCGGGCTGCAGCGGAGGAAGAGGTGTTTCAAACTGTGGTGTGATCAGCTGGAGAGCTTCATGTTTCACATTCAGCTGCTTGTAAGCACTAAAAAAAAACAGGCATGTTTTAACTTTCATGCTGAATGTAATTTTCCGGTTAGAGCACAACATGAAAGCCTCTTTATGAAGGCAGCTCTTACTCCAGGACAGAAGGAAGAGTGTTTGTGTGCAGCTTTAGCAAGGACATGTCAAACAGAGACGTGAAATCTCGCGGGGTCTCGTCTCCCTCCTGCAGACACACTCTCAGATGCTCAGACAGACTCCCTGTGTCCGGCAGCATGGTGTAGTCTGTGATCTGGGAGAAAATGAAGCCCGTTTACACAGTCATATTTACTACTGGGATAATAATTTGATACTGGAGCTTTATACATGGACACTGACTGCTGATGTCAGCGCTGTTCTTTATTAGTTTTTTTCAACTACATCAGCTTGTCTTGTCAATAAAGTAGTGCACACAGTACGAGCATACACAGTGAAATAAGCATGCATTTGAATGAAATCACAGAATCGTTAGCAAGCGATCTAGCACAGTGAATGCTACATTTTGAACTTTCCAACAACAAAGCACTTGAATGCGACGATCTCGTAATCATGAATACGAAAGCTCTGACAGCAGGTGAAGGCAGCGTGGGTTAAACCGGTGCAAGCGCTCACCTCTGGGTCTTCTGCATCTATCTGGTTCAGAGGAATGCTGTCTGTTGTAAGCCACTGGAAAACAACATCCTGGAAGCAGACATTATATTGCATTAAAATACAAGACATTGTGAAAGAATGAATAAGGTTTTAAATTCGTGAAGGGAATGTGAGTGCTGCCTTCTGATGCAAAACTCATTCCCACAATCCTAAAGCTGTGGTCACACTAGACTTCGAACAGCTAAGTTACATTTATACAGAAACTATAGTGGTTTTACTATCAAATTTTTATGTTCGATCCTTTAAGCCACAAGCTCACTGCACGAATCAAGCAGGTCAAGCTATGGGGGAACGTTTCGGATTTAGCACTAGTTGAGCAGTCCTTTGAACAATCCTCTGACCCTACACTTTGATCAGCAGTAATAGTAGTACCTTACCATTATTTTACTGTTCTCCTCCTTGTCCAGGTACTGGTCACTGAACATGTGGCAGGAGCCCAGAACAGCCAACTTGCCAGCGTTCTTGACACAAACAGAGACACAGTCAGAGCACAGAAGACAGCGCCGTGAGTCTAACACACTGTACACACCTTCGACTGATGGAAGGCCAGGACAGGTCTGTTGAGCGGGAAGCACACAGATCCGGTGGACAGGACGGCCACCGCAGGCTTCATCACGTTTAATGTGGCCCCGTAAGGGTATACGAATGTAAGTGCCCTATTTAATCACCAAAGAAGAACGCATTACACTTCTTATGTGAAACTTGAACTATAAAATAACTCTAACTACACAAACAGAAGAGTCAGCTCAAGCTTACTGGGAATTGTTCCCTGTGTTTTCTTCATCAATCATCCCCGTCACCACTTTACCAGCGGCACGACTGATCTCTCTGAAGGACAGATACAAGTCAGTTCAATTCTGTACAGACTGGTTTGTGTCAATGCAATCTAATCACGGGAGACACACACCTGTTCAGGACACCATTGGACACAAGTGCTTCTTTGGGATGGAAATATTTGTAGTAGACATTCCTTATTACTGCATCTGTCCAAAAGAGTTATAAACTTCAGAAACACTTTATTAAACCTCTTCCAAGATGAACACATTTTAAAGTTTCTGATTTATGTGAGGCACAAAATAAAGGGGGTGGAGGCGTCCTGACGTCATATTGTAGAAAAGTGTAAGTGACATAATGTGACAAGACATAAAAAATTATTATAATAATAAATGAGTAAGTTTTGTACCCTAATAAATATGATTCAAATGTGTCCACGCAAATGTATTCAAGGTGGGAGGAAAATATTTTAACACTGTTTACACCATCTGAAATGTCTTAAAAAAAAAAAATGTAAAACCAATTTTTTTTTTAAAATATATTTTTATATTTCTAAGAACCTGAAACATTTATTTACTGCAACATTTCAAATTAGTGCTAATCACATCCAAAATAAATGTTTTTGTTTACTTAATATACGAGTGTGTACTGTGTATATATATATATATATATATATATATATATATATATAACAAACAAACACATGCATGTATATTATAAGACAAATATGTTGTTTATATACTTAAGATTATACTACAGAATTTAAGAATATAAATATATGAATGTATATACATGTAATGTGTGTGTGTGTGTGTGTGTGTGTGTGTGTGTGTGTGTGTGTGTGTGTGTGTGTGTGTATATATATATATATATATATATATATATATATATATATATATATATATATATATAAACACAGTCATGGCAAAAAATATATGCATCGTTGGTAAATATGATCAAAGAAGGCTGTGAAAATTCACCTTTCATTGGATAAGAATTTTAAAAAAGTATCATGAAACTTTTTTTTGAATTTATGAAACACAAATGGCATTTTAAAAAATACAAATGATTACACACTCACCATTGTTAACCATAATGCCAAACTCTTCCAGGAGGAAGTTGATATTAGTGTCATATCTGATTTCTCCTCCTTCTCCGAGCATCACGAGGAGCGCTCCTCCGCTGGCCAGATACTGCTTGAGAACCTCCAGCTGAACAACATCAAACACACATCAGGTTAATAACTACTACTGTAACTAGCTTCCTCTGTGTTTCAGCAGCAGATCCTCACCTCAGCGGCTGTGAACTTCTCTCGAGGACCTGCGCTGATCCATAACTTGACTCCTTGGAGTTTCTCCAAACTGAGCTCCTCTTTGATGCTGAACAACATGTAGAGTTTAGTAATCCACTTAATACATCATTCATTTCTGTTACAATGTCTATAATGCAACATAATGAGAGCAAAATCCACATCTAAGTGATGTTCTGTGCACATCTCCAGTATTATAGTGATTAAAGCCCCTCACATCTCGTGTATATGAGCTCATACCTTTGAATCTTCCACTGTGCTCTTAGTTTCTTCTGCATGGACTTGTATCCAGAGTTGGAGGTGAAGAGCTCTCGTTTGGATGCGTTGAAGATAACGATGTTTCGTTGCTCTTTGTCCATGTTGTCATGTGTGTCACGAAACACTGTTTACAAACCCAGACTTTGACGATGAAGGACAGATTCCAGTCTCTAAACAACAAACCACGTCTCTTTCGTCGCTGTTTTCTTCTGCCACACAGGCTGGGGTGTTGAACATTTAATACATTATCGACTCAATCAGAGGAGCAACAACTGCAAAATATACACATACTGAAAATGTTGCGCATCAGCCCGTCACCGTTATGAGCGGCTAAGCTAGCAGCTAACGCTAATAACGGTCGCTACACAACCTATCAAACGCAGTGAGTTTAACTTTGTTGCGTAATGGTTATAATGTTACAGTAACGTTATATAAAAAGTAAACGCTTCTACAAAACGAAAAAGGAATAAAAGTTACCACCGAACTCGGCTTATAGTGGTGTCCATGAGCGATGCATTGTGGGTATTTGTGGACAACACAAGCGTAACCAGGGGCGCTTCCTCCATAGCAACTGTTCCAGTAAACCACGCTTTCTTTTTTCCTTTAGTTTTAATGGCTACATTTCATATTCATGAATGCACATTTTCAGGGAAAAATTCATGTTTTATAGCATTTAATAATAAAGCGAAGCATTATATGGAGGCCATATTCCACTCAAAGAAACAAAAAGCTGTGGTAGCTTGTGTAACTTTAATGTATTACGATTAAATAATTATTTTTGTGTGTATTTGTTGTAACGAGTTGCATTGAATGCGTGGACATTCTTTGTTCCATGACAAAAAACTTATATCACTGCGGCCAAAAAAAATAAAAATAAAACCACTTTGACAGAAATCACATGACGGGAAGTAAAAAAAAAATATATATATATATATATATATACAAAAAAAATAAAAAAAAAACATTCCTAGAGTTCAGCTTTAGGGGATGAAAAACCCCACCACTTACAAATTATACAAAGCTAATGAAAATTGTACAATAACATTACACTTAGTTGAACCTGACAAAATGTGTGTTCATGACAGCCATCCACAACTATTCACTTTACATTTCTATATTCCTATTGTAACCTTGATCTCCTGCACTTTGATTCAAGTATGTTTGTGTTATTATTGGGAGAGGTGAGGGTCTGGACTCTGGGGTCTCCAGAGGTTCAGCAGAGGAAAGATGTTTCTACTGGAGCAGTGTTCTCCAGGTGTGACACAGAGTCGAGTGTGAGTCTTCAAGCATAGGGTCAAGATCCACTCATGCTTCAGGAAAGAAAAGGCAGCAACACTCAAAACCAATTAAATGTTTATTTAACCAAAACACTTGGGAAAATATGCAAAAACCCATTTAAAATGAGATCGCAGAAATCACACTGCAAGTAATGTAATAAACTTTTTGTAAAAAACAAAACAAAAACACCACAAAGATGATCCAAAGCACTAACAGAAACATAACTTCCAAAGAAAATTATCAGTTTAATTAAAGACATGAATGACTACACAGCGAGGAAGCGTTTCCATAGCCAGCCACTCAACTATCACATCCTGTTATCTACACAAAAGGACAGCTGCAAAATTATGCATTCTATCGGATTCAGGCTTTAACATTGATAACAGCCACCTCAAACCTCGCACTAAAGCAAAAACACAAAGATCCTTTTAAAGACGCCCCATACCAAAGAGTCGAACACAAACAACAGCCTGAGCAATGCTTAGAAGCACAAAACCTTATAAACTAATGATAAAACGGAAAACAAACTCTGATTTGATATTTCATGAGGGGGAGGAGGGTATGCAATAGTTTTCATGCAATGTTGAAAACAGCACAGTAATCAATACTACACTGGGCTGCAGCCTCTTTAATCATTTGGTGAATGTTCATAGGCTGTGAATGATGGAGTAACACTGAACTGTGCATGGCATGTTCCTGCTGCGAGACACTAGTCTTGAGAAGCAGATCGAGAGCGGGAACGAGACTTCGAACGTGATGGAGAGCGAGACGCAGAACGCTTCCCAGGAGACTCGGACTGACGGCGGTCCTCTTTAGGGGACGGCGAGCGGGAGGTGGACTTGGCCCGGTCTCCATTTCCATTCTCCCTTGGAGAAGCCGAGCGGCTTCGGGACTTCCTACTGACGGACTTCTCCTTCGAGCGGCTCCTGGAATCCCTCTCCGACTTGGCTTTGGAGCGGCTCTTAGAGCGAGATTTGCGGGCATCGGAGCGGGAGCGAGACTTGTGGCTGGGGGAGCGACTGCGTGACTTCTGCGTACGCGAGCGGGAACGAGACTTTGACTTCCTGGAGCGGGACTTTGTTGGGGACTTTGAGTGAGACTTTCTCCTAGACCTGGAGCGGGACTTGCGACCAGACCTGGAACGAGAGCGGTGCTTGCTGCGGGACCTTGAGCTGTGAAACACAAACAAGTCCGTTATAAAAGCAATCACAATCACATTTTAACCACACACACAAAAAAACAATCCTACCGAGATCTGGACCTGGAACGGCTTTGTGAGCTTCGGCGGCTCCTGCTGCGAGAACGGCGTCGGCTGCGAGACCTACAAAACAAAACGTCCAATTCAAGAGATCTACACAAACCCCATTCATTTACAAGAGTAAACACAGACGTGTGTGCAAAGACCAAGCGAGAAACTGAAGGCTTGACCTTGACCTGCTCCCAGAGTAGGAGCGACGTCGTCTAGGCTTGTCCTCCACAAGACGGATTTTTCTTCCGTTGATATCAGTGCCATCCAACTTGTCCAAAGCTCTCTTCATATCGGAGTAAGAGCGAAACTCGATGACACCCTCATTGGTTCTTTCTTTGTGGGCGTCAGCATAGGTCACCTCTCCAGCTTGACGCATGAAGTCCTACAGTCAAGAACAAGGCTTCCAATAAAACACTAAGGTTGATGTCATCAAAGTCCCTTTAAGACAAGTCATTTCACTTGGCGGCCATCTTTGAACATGCAATTGCAGCTCCTATCTCTTTTAATAGGAAAACAAATTCTCCAAAACTGTTCACCAAAATTACAATTAAATTTCATTTTTGAAATAAATCACAATGGACAACTACCTTAAAATCCTATTGGAGCATTAGGAACAATTATTTAATATACATCTCCAACCAGTGCGCATGCGCAGTCCTAAGCGCATGTCTTACGGTGCGTTCACAGCCGACGTGACTTCACCAATAAAATTTGGTCGATTGAAACATTTTGAGTTGACTCGTTGACAGCTATAGACAAACTATAAAGACACCGCCCATTTAAATCGTTTCTCTGATTTCGGAGACAATCACGGGAGCTCAGTGCTCATGTTACCGACGAGAGCAGTCTAGACTCCGTTAGTCCTTCTGACATTAACCACTGGCTCTGATGTCCCTTTTGTGTTTAAATACAAAATATAATTCCTCCATCGTTGTTTCGGATTTTACCTCCGCTTACTACGTCGTAAGCACGTTACAATGACAGAAAGCTCCTGATCGGTTAACAGTACAAATTTTCACCAAAGTTCACATTTTTCAACACACGAATCACGCGTTACGCACGTCAAAACGCTGAATTCGCGTCACAGGATGTCTATTTGCATCTTTGCATTGAGATTACATGTACATCACTCTTAATGCTTCATTCGCATCTAGTGTGAACGCACTTTTAGAATGCAAACTGTTTCTATAGTAACTGGGATGCTTCTAACGGCAGCTGCAGTGCTTTTATACAGATTAGCGATTGCCTCTTTTACTGAGATTTTTTAATTGCCCAATAATTAGTTAATACCACATTCATAATCGCAGATTTAATCACATTTGATTTCAAACTCTGCCAATTTAATTGCAGTTTTAATGTTTGAACACCTTTGAAAACATGAACCCAAGCTCACCTTGAGATCCTGCCAGCTGCAGCGACTGGACAGGTTCTCCACGATCAGACGGTACTCCGTGCGAACCGGTGGTCCATATTTCTCTCTTCCGCTTCGGCTCCTGCTGCTATAACCACTACTGCCTTCAGACAAAAGCCAACAGACAATCAGTACAGAATTAGACGCAATACAGAAAGAGCACAAGGCAACCTGCATAAAGCATGATGTTTAGGCATGAGTCTTCCTATCCCACCCCACTGAAGTCACACCCAAATAAATATAAGACCTCCGCACCACATAGTCCTGAAGGGAACGATTACTGTGGAACGTCTAAAAATAAACAAAACATGACTGCACTGGATTTGTTCAATCGGTCCCTTTAAAGGGGTCAAAGGTCACATTGCTGGTCTTCACCCAACAGCTCAAGAACAGCAATGCTCTGGACGTGAATACCGCTCCAGCGACACAAGAGGTTTTAACATGAGCCCCAATTATAAAGACAGCAAACAAGTAAACAATACCCTCATAAAAAAACAAACACAAGAAAAAAAAAAAATATATATATATATTAAAATAACCAGGACTGCTTGCATTAGAGGCGGACATGTTACCTGTGTACTGACAGCACAAGACACGTAGCAAGGGAAGCCCATTGCTCTTTTTAATAAAGAAAAAGTCTAATGAAAAACTAGCGGGTAGCTACAGAAATTTGTTTAATCTGACCAATATTTCGTTCAACATAAAAACCAATGGGTTTCCTCACCATCACCCTGGTCTATTGGCAAAAGGCAGCTGTCATCATGGCTTCCGGTTAGGTCAGCCAAGGGTCAAAGGGCAAAGGTCACACACACATTGTAAGGTGAAAGCCAAGGCCAAACGGGACAGGCAGTCATCTTAGCCTCAATGGACTCGGACTCAGCCCGCACCGGACTCTTTTAAATTGAAACATCAAGGACTTTTGTTAATATTTAATTCAGATGTAAACACAAAATCGCATCGTCACACTGTTTACATGCCAGCGAGGCTTCAGAAAACATCTATCGGCTACAGTAGATTTAGAGATGGGCCAATGAAGAGTGGAAACGGCCCACAATCTGACATGTAAACATCTTTAGTCACTATCCCTGGCTTCTGAAGATTACTCAGGTTAAACTGCACATTTCTCATGACCCTTGGCGTTTAAAACGGGCCAGAACTACAAAAGCAGAGGCATCTTTAGAGGGAGTCCCATTTAGGAAAATGTAAGTTTCAAGACTATTAGAGCCTTCTGTCTGGACCACAGGTACTTCAGACTTTAACAGAGAAATGTAGTTAGTCACTGGATGCAGGTGCTATTGACAGTCCACTGTGAATATAAAAAAAAACACTTATTATTCACCTCCACACTTTCCTTGTGCCTGAGGGAGGGGAAAAGAATAAGACCAAAGGTTTGATGAGAAAATGAAGGAGGCTGTACTTACTGCGGCTGCTGCTGCCCCCATAACCCCCACCATATCCATCCCGGTCCCGCCGCGGTCCTCTGGCGTGCTCCACGATCACACGCTCCCCGCACAGATCTTTACCGTTCAGCTCGTACACAGCATCGTCTGCGTCACGCGTGTCCTCAAACTCCACAAACCCATACCTGAAATAAAGATCAAACACATTATCTACGATGGTTCAAGCGCTGTACTCAAGGGCCAACGGAGTAACCGAGATCAGCTGTAAGACGATCCGAAAAAATATCAGGAAAGAAGAAATTATGTAACTAGTGCACATGTACACTAGCAACCATTTAAAATGGGATTGGGATTCATGGGATTGCATTTCTTGCCACCATTAAAGTCTTTTCATCGAAGCCAGTAACATTGTGATTCACATCACGTCTGTCTGGTTCGTTTCATGGCTTATAACACTTCAACTAAAACTTTCAGAATCCCTGTGGAAAATTACTTCTGGAACAGAGGCCTGAAAGAGTGGTCAGGCCCACAAATGACCCCATCCCAGTGGACACTAATTAGATTTTAAATAAAACTGTACTACAGGCAAATTGCAGGTTGTATATATACACACACTGAAGTGGTGTGGCGTTTTTTTTTTTTTATCCAACTGATTGGTCTAATTATATTTTAAGTTATACGTTTTGTTAAGTTTCCTTAATAAAACCAAAAGCAGGGGGGTTGACCAAATACAACCATTAGTGCTTCGTTCAATACGGTTTAACTAACGCAGGGGTAGGCAAGTTCGGTCCTAGAGAGCCGCAGTCCTGCACAGTTCAGCTCCAACCCTGAAAAAAAAAACCCTCACCTGCCTGTACCCTAGTAATCCTGAGTGAACTGATAAACTTGTCCAGGTTTGTTTGATTAAGGTTGAAGCTGAACTCTGCAGGTCTGCGGCTCTCTAGGACAGGACTTGCCTAACGTTACCCCTGAACTAACATTACGCTTCTCGAAGCGAGCGCCATGTTTATCAGCACACACGTTGCAATGGTCATCCGGGTATTTCACGCAGACAGAAACTGCACGGGGCCCATTCTACATAATGGAGAAATATCACAAGACGTGTCTTAGTAAGCCATTAAAAAAACGTGCATTTATAAATACATCGAGTGAGTGTGGAACAGATAATGCGCCCGACACACAAACAACGATGCGTCGCTGTGGCGTTTTCAAATATAGGTCAGCACTGCTGACGAGTTTTAATGCACGTATTAACTAAAGCTGACCAACACTTACATAAACGATCCCCCTTCGAGATTATATATTGTGTCTCAGAATCGCCGACCAATTTTCACGCTTTAATAAACACCATCTGATCTTATGAAAGTAGCTGAAGCGCTTTGCACAACAAACTTTCCACTATCTTGAACACGCCGTGAGAGCTCGACTAGAGAGATACAACCAACCAGTCAAAACATTAGGCTTTTAAAACACAACCCATCTCATGCGATTTATTAAATGCATTGAAATGTAAAGCTGTTGTCATTGTGAGGCCGTGGCCTCGCGGTAAAACCCACCCGTTCTTCAGATCGATTTCTAAAAGCTTCCCGTAGCCGCTGAAAAAACGCTGTATGTCCTTTTCTCGCACATGATAACTCAGCCTGCCGATGTACACTCGCGGCATGATTACTGTTCGATAAATAATAATCAAACACACAAACCCTCGCCGCTTTAAACACTGTCGGTCTCCGCGGAACGGCCACCTAGCGGTTACAGAGTTATAACGGCCGCGTTTGAGACGTCACTTCCGGGGTGCCAAGGGTTTTTTTTTTTTTTTTTTTTTTTTTTTGCAATATCAGAAAGACAAGAACAATAAATGTTAAATGTAATTAAACTTAAATAAGTAAAAGTAATAATAATAGATAAATACAAATAAGATGGGATGTTTTTTAAATAAATAAAAATAACTTACTTATTTGTTGCAGGGGTAATAATGAATAATTTAAAAATGAACTTCTTTATCATTAAACAAAAATGTGTTTGGCATTGTCCATACCTTCTGAAAAGTGTACATCATAATTGAGGAAGCGTCTTTGCAATTGTGTATATTTAACAAAGGGATTAGGCATTTTTGTGTTTAGTTATGACCAGAACACTTAAGACTTGTACGTAGTTAATTACACTGGTGTTGAAGTAATTGAGAGGGAAAATGTATCATAAATCAGAGGGTAGAATGTTTAAGATAAGCTTTATAAAAATAAAGCTTATCTTAAAAAAAAAATAGATTAATACTTTTAAACGGTATTAATCTAAATCAGTTTAGCATTAGGGACAAATAAATAGCAAATTATAAAGTGTTGTTATTTCATATAGGCCTACTGCTATAATCTATAGCACTGCAGACCAAATTAATTCTTGAAATTGATTGTGTGATGCAATATGACAAATAAACAAAAAAGTCAGTCTCGCAAATATTGTGAGTAGTGCTGTCAAAATAAGTTTTAAGGCATCCAAAATAAGTTTTTGTTTACATTACAATATGTCTGCTGTGTGTGTAGCTATATATATACAGTATATATTTTTTATTTATTTATATAATGTAAGAACGCACCCCACGCGGGGGATTGTTTACATCTAAGCCAATCGCATGAACGCGTTATATGCAAGGGGCAAGGAACTCGACCGGAAGTTGAAGTCGGGTGTGGGATGCCATCTTTTAGCAGAACTTCACTTGCGTTAGCATTCCCATTGACTCCCATTCATTTTGGCGTCACTTTGACAGCGAATAACTTTACATCTGAGGCGTTTAAAGACTCTGTTTGTCCATTATTTATTTCTAAAGATACACGACAATGTATAAAGGGCTCCATTACCTTCTATGTTACAATATGGCCCCGTATAAACAGTTTTTGTAAAAAATAGGCTAACGATTGCGTCATAACCACTCGGCTCTCTGTCGCATTACCGTACAGACAGGAGGAGAAACTCGCAGGCAATTAACTTAATATTGCGTATTGGCGTTACATTTTAAAATACTATACAAAATAATTAATCAAAATACGTACTCCTGCTCACTCACGACAAAGAACTCCCCGCTCAAGCTCGCCGTCTCTGCAAGATTAACGATGGCAGTTTGCACGCACAGCCACTTAGAATATTTACATCTGTCAGACAGGTTGCTGACGTCGTCAAGCTTCGTTTGAGTCTGCGCGTCAGAAACGGAAGTGCTAACAAACGCTAAAACTGGGCTTCATTTGTCTCAATTGAGTTCCAATGGGGTCGCTGTGTCCATTTCTTTTACTGTCTATGGTTATATGCCTGTGTAGCGACTCGCGAGCGCGAGCTAGCGCGGTGGAGTTCTGTCTTTCAGTTGGTTGAGACCTCAACAAGACTTCTGGCAATGACAGGGGAGCAGTATAACTTAAAGTGTTAAGCTAGTTATCTCCTTGTTATGAGATGTTGTTTAATTGTTAAAGGGGGGAGTGAAATGCTATTTCATGCATACTGAGTTTTTTACACTGTTAAAGAGTTGGATTCCCATGCTAAACATGGACAAAGTTTCAAAAATTAAGTTGTACGTTTGAAGGAGTATTTTTGTTCCAAAAATACTCCTTCCGGTTTGTCACAAGTTTCGGAAAGTTTTTTTCGAGTATGGGTCTGTGTGACGTTAGATGGAGCGGAATTTCCTTATATGGGTCCTGAGGGCACTTCTCCCGGAAGAGCGCGCTCCCGTATAGCAGAGCACTGAGAGCACAACAGGCATTCACTGATCAGAGCGATTCACTGATCAGAGCGAGAGCATAGCGAAATGTCACAAAAGGAGTGTATTTTTGGTTGCCAGGGCAAGACAACCTGCACAGATTACCAAAAAGAAAACAGCATTAAAGGTGTCATATGCAAAAATTGAGGTAAAAATATCCATAATATGACCTACACGCATCAAAAGAATCAGAAGAAATAAGGGCGATGTAGTCATTAAAAAAATGTCAAGTTATAGTGCTGCAGAGATATCAACCTTAATTAGCATTAGCATTATTAGCCCCGGCCGACAGGTGTCGTAATACCGGTTTCGGCCATGGGAGGCGGTATGCGGGCAACATAACCACCAGCCAACCTGCAATACACGAATAACTCGCATGGCTTGTGGGCGTGTACCTGAAGTCAATCGTGTGGAAAGTACAGCCCACTACTTTCAGTTCAGGGAAGAGAGCGGAAGGATAGCTGAAGCCCTTGGCAAGCGACCAACACCCGCTACAGGGAAACAACCACGCTCGGAATCACAATTCAAATCCGATAAGAATACCAGAGTAAACATCGGCACTGCTTTTAATCGCTGGAGACAACTGATGGACATGAAAGAAATGAGGATCGACTCTGAACTTGCAACATTTCTTTTGGATTGGTAAGTTAGATGCTGTTAGTTTTTCACTAGAAGTTTGTTTTATATGTTTGTGTATTTGTTTTCGGGAAGTTATAATAATGTATCGAAGGCTGTTCGATAAACGTGCTAATGTTAGCGATGGCTAATCGTAGCTGCGTTTGATAATTAGCTAGCTATAACTTACCCGTTGTTTTATTTCATAACTAACCTGCTCTGTCTAGTCTGTTGGTCTCCTTGTCCTGTTTGCTTTGTGGTTTTTCTGTGCGTAAAAAAATTGATGTGTGGCGTGAAAGCATGTGAAAAGAGTCAATTGCGTGTGTCTCATGGTGAATGCTTGAGGGTTGGCACATTAGTTCCCAAGCAGAATAAAGGACAGCTTGATTATTGCTGTTTAGCGTTTGTATTAATATATGATGTGTCCCTGTTTGCGTACAAGGACATAAAAAATAAATTAAAAGTGATACATGGACCAAGGAGTCTGAGATTGTTCATTTTAAGTAAAGGATCATAATATTTAGTCCACAACAATATTTAATGAGGTTAACTTATAACTCCTTGTGGTTAGTCTGCACGAGATCAACAAGCTTGTTTGCTTTAAATACAAAATAAGCATTAGATCTACGTCAGAGCGTCTGAGCGCTCACAAATCTTTCTGCAGCATCGTGAGCAGAGCGGCAAGAACGATTTTTGACGCTCTAGACGCCGGCGGTGTGAACGCACAGTAAGGCTTCGGCTATGGCTGTAGTGTTGTTGTGAAAGTAGGGGCGGAGCATAGAGACTATGCCGTTTCCCGTTTGTTACTCTAGAGTAGACCAATTCACTTTATTGAGGCATATTGCCCCCATCTGGTATGGAATGTGGAGTTTGACTTGATTTTTTTTGCCAAACATTACAGATGGCACCTTTAAGGGACCAGTGGATGGAGTTTATTTTTACAGAGCATCAGCGGAGTTGTGCAAGTGTTTGTGTTTGTTCCCTGCATTTCGAAGATGCTTGTTTTACAAACAAGGCCCAGTTTGACGACGTATTTGAACATCGTTTATTTCTTAAGGATGATGCAGTCCCAACGAAAAAGGGTCACAATCGTGTGTTGGAACCGCAGGCGGTGAGTAAAACTGCTTCAAATATCTCTGCCTCCTTGTTAGTGCATCCCCTCCCATTCCGAGACCCGGGTTCGAGCCCCGCTCGGAGCGAGTCGTTGCTGCTGCTGCTCTCGTTCAGTTTCAGCATCTGGATCTGATTCTGTATCATAAATATACGCTGAATCTGACTGTAAGCCATGGTTTGTTTTGGATGATGGTTTTTTCCTCAAGGTAATGTCACAGCTTCCAAACGCTTTCAACGCAAAAGCCTACTGGCGCTCGTGATTCTTTAGCTCCGCCCACACGTCACGCCTCCAGCCGGTCGTGTTTTTCCGGGAAAAATCGGTACAGACTATCTTTCTCTTATGAATATAATAAAACTAAAGACTTTTTGGAGTTATGAAGGATGCAGTACTACTCTATAGGTACTCAAGATTAACAGGATATTGAGTGAAAACGAGCATTTCACCCCCCCTTTAAAGGAACACTCCGACTTTTTGCGACTTTAGCTTATTCACAGTATCCCCCAGAGTTAGAGTTAGTCCATATATACCTTCTTCATTTCTGTGCATTCTGTAAGTCCGCCCAAGTAGCCACTCCGCTCAATTAACGTTAGCTGTGCTCCTACGCCTAGTGAGAATATAGTTCCCAGTATTTATACGATTAAAAATGGTCTCTGTCTCATATAGTCTTGTTATTTGTACACGCTGTGACTATACGAATCACAATATGTAAATAGGAAAATGTTTGCATTATTTTGTCACTTATTGGGATTACTATGCTACCATTATCCATTTACATCCAGTCTTTGTGCTAAGCTAGGCTAGCGGTGGGTGCTTCAAATAACACTTACTGAACGCACAGAAATAAAAAAAGGTATGTATGGACTTATCTAACTCTGGGGATACTGTGAATAAGCTAAAGTCCCCAAAAGTCGGATTGTTCCTTTAATGTTAACCGGTTTAATTGTGCAACTATCAACATAAGTTAGCGAGCTAGGCTAGGGTCAGGCTAGTATCCTTCCATAAAGTTGACATTCTTGTGAATTAAGTGACTGTTTGACAGGGTCTGTCGCCCCAATCCGAGGTAGCAGCTCGGGCTTTTGTGCAGTTATTGGCCCCAATTTTGTGTTGTAACTTTACTTTTGTGAAACAGGTGTTTCTAATTCTGACTCCCCTCGCGTGCACGTGCATGGCGTCATACGATGGTGCCAGTTGCGAAAACAGACAGTTGTAAGTAATACACATAGACGGTAATACATTGCAATTTGTGTATCGGTGTTTGATCGTGTATTTAACTAAAGTATCTGATTTACAGCTTGGACTGTCTAGCTGTGCTTTTGTCGTTTGTGTGTTTTACTGCAGTAAAACAATAAAAAAAACTGCTCGTTTTCTCTATTGCAATATTCCTTTTCATGAAACAAAATGTGTTTGTTAGAGAGCAGAACAATTTCAGGAGTTTTGTTAAATCTGCCTTAATTACTCTGCCCTTATGTTGATAACATTGAAAAGCTGTGAAGACCTTGTGCTTATACATCGAGCATATCAATAGAATGTCATGTTCAGCGAATTCATACTTACCTTTATTAAATGCTTATTATTGAATCTGAACACTTTTTTGTAGATATTCTACAGGATGAGATGTGTCTCCAGAATGAGCTTATTTGGCCCCTGACCCAGTAAACTTGATGCTTAACTTGAGTATTTGTTTGTCAAGATGTTTAGATTGGCTGTGATGTGTGTCCACGTTGGTTTCACTGCAACGGTGTCCAACACAAAGACCGAAGTTAATCTGCCCCATTTGTGAACCTTGATGTGCACACTCTCATGTTGATTTATTGCAATCATTTTTTTTTTCATGTAATGTAAGTATTAAGTTTGATTTTTTTTAAATAGTTTTATTTGAAAATATTATGTTTGTTTGTTGTAATTTCTATTTGATTGTAAAACTGTGTAAACTGTAAATAAAAACACTTAATGATTTTCCCATATCATGTTATTCACAACCGAACTTTGAAATCATAATAAAAATACAATGAAAAGGTGGTACTAAAAGTACATTTATTAGGATAACTGCCAACAGAAGAGTAACATAACATGAATTGGGGTTGTGTAAATGGTTATGTGATGGACATTATCAGTGTTAGTTGCAAATAAAACATTTTTTGCCTGAAAACAATTCTAAATTGTTAAATATTTCATAAGGGACACTACAGTCTATAGTCAGAGGTAGAAAGACCCTTATTGCCAAATATGTTTGTAAAGCTAATTAAATAATTTCTTGTAACAGAAAGAGCTTTCAAGTACACAGATACATCAGTACACTAAACCAATTACAGTACAGTAAAATAAAATACACAGATATTATGTACATGGTTGTATGCAGGTGTGCTTCATACAGCATAACAATATAATTTACATGAAATACATTATTTGACATTTGTCAACTGGCAAATTTATAAATAAACTCATTCTTGAGACACATCTCATCCTCAACACGATCAAACCTGGCAACCAAAAACACACTTCTTTTGTGACATTTCGCTCTCGCTCTGATCAGTGAATATCTCTGTGCTCTGCTCTACGGGAGCGCGCGCTTTTCCGGGAGAAGTGCCCTTAGGACCCATATAAGGAAATTCTGCTCCATCTAACATCACACAGACCCAGGGGCGGACTGGCAATCTGTGTGATCTGGAGAATCACAGAACGGCCTGTACTCCAGGACGGCCGGCGGGCCGCCCCACCACCAGCCACGCAAGCAGTCATTCACACCTGTTTTTTCTCCGCCCCCCCCATAATTTTTTTAAACTCCCTTTCAGTGAAGATAATAAGCAAAGTGGATAGAGAGCTCTGTGACATGCCTATATCACTTGAAGAAGTACAGCAAGCTATAATCCAACTGTCACGGGGTGCGTACTGGACAGAGGACTCAGATGCAGAGTTTTAAAAAAGGAGAATCTTTATTCTTGCCACAAAACACAAAATAACATAAACAATATCGAAAAGCTCTGGCGCACACAGATCTCCGAGCTGGCCGGCACACTGTGGACCACTCGCGCTGCCGGATCTCCGAGTTACGGATCCTTTGGCACAAGAACAGAAGGTGAGACTGATACAGAGAAACAGTGCAAAACATGGGCAAAGACAAAACAATCTACTCATTACCACAGACAGAAAAGCAGAGACATATAAAGGGAGTGGGGGAATGAGCGACAGGTGGGGAGAATAAGCTCGTGATCTGCACAACCCCGCCATGATTAGCGCTGATTGCCCAGACCACGAGCTACTGAACAGACAGGACAACACAGACCACAGGGGAAGCTGAGACGGCACCCTGCACCATGACAGTACCCCCCACCACCCTACCGGAGGACTCACCATGATGCTGATGAAATTGATCAATGAGAGCGAGAGCCGGAACCCAGCATCTCTCCTCCGGACCATAACCCTCCCAGTCTACCAGATACTGATGACCTCTACCCCTACGCCGAACATCAATGAGCCGCCGTAAAGTATAGGCAGGCGACCCCTCGATGAGCCTAGGAGGCGGAGGGGCAGAGGTCAGGGGCTGAAGGGGGGAGCGAAAGGCGGGTTTAATCTTTGAAATGTGGAAAACCGGGTGGATCCTTCTAAACTGAGGGGGTAATTTGAGCCGAACTGACACCGGACTAAGCACCTTGGCTATGATAAACGGTCCAACAAATTTGGGTCCCAGTTTACGTGAGGGCAGTCTGAAGTTAATGTCCTTATTAGACAACCAGACTCTCTGACCACACACGTAAAGTGGGGGCTTAGTACGGTGATGGTCCGCCGATACCTTGTTCCTCTCGCCAGTCCGAGTGAGGGCTTCTCTGGTGATCCTCCAAGTACGGAGGCATCTCTGAATAAACGCATGCGCGGAGGGAACAACGGCATCGGAGTCTTGAGAGGGGAATAGAGGTGGCTGGTAGCCTAAGCAGCACTGGAAGGGAGACAAACCAGTAGATGAGACCGGGAGGGAGTTATGCGCATACTCTACCATGGTCAACCTGGAACTCCAAGATGATGGTTCAGCAGACGCCACACAGCGCAGGACTCTCTCCAAATCTTGGTTTGCACGCTCGGCCTGACCATTAGTCTGTGGGTGATAACCAGAAGATATGCTTGCAGTCGCCCCCAGCTGTCGACAGAACTCTGTCCAAAACCTAGACACAAACTGGGGACCTCTGTCAGAAACCACGTTCACCGGGAGGCCATGAATACGGAAAACGTGATCTAAGACCATTGTCGCTGTCTCCCTCGCTGACGGCAATTTGGGGAGGGGAATAAAATGGACCGCCTTTGAGAACCTGTCCACCACAGTGAGAACCACCGTCTTGCCCCTAGATGGAGGCAAGCCAGTCACAAAGTCCATCGCTATGTGTGACCAGGGCCGCGAAGGGACCGACAACGGCTGAAGTAGCCCTGCAGGGGGTCGATTGGATCCCTTACCCGAAGCGCAAATTGGACAGGCCGACACAAACCATCGAGCATCCTGAGCCACGGACGGCCACCAAAACCGCTGCTTGATTAACCTACAAGTACGAGTAGCTCCAGTGTGGCAAGCTAGACTAGAAGAGTGGCCCCACTGAAGTACGCTAGTTCGGACTGACTCAGGTACAAAGAGCAAACCCTCTGGGCATCCAGTGGGAACAGAAGCATGGCATTGTGCTGCGCGGACCTTGGACTCCACCCCCCAGGTGACCGCAGCCACAACCCGTTCGGGATGCAAAATGGCCACCGGGAGGGTGGGACTAGCCTCAGCCTCAAAAACCTGCGACAGCGCGTCAGGTTTACCATTCTTAGAGCCTGGGCGATAAGAAATGGTAAACCTGAAACATCCGAAAAATAATGCCCAGCGAGCCTGCCTAGAATTTATTCTCCTGGCGGTGCGAATGTACTCAAGATTCTTATGATCAGTCCAAACGATAAACGGAAATCACGCTCCCTCTAACCAGTGACGCCACTCCTCCAGGGCCAGCTTGACAGCTAGTAACTCCCTATTTCCAATGTCATAGTTCCATTCCACGGGGGTTAAACGATGAGAAAAAAAAGCGCAGGGATGTATTCTCTCGTCCGAAGTTGATCTTTGAGACAAAACTGCCCCCACCCCCACCTCAGACGCATCCACCTCCACAATGAACTGATGAGTTGGGTCAGGGGTCGTTAAAATGGGGGCTGAAACAAATCGACACTTAAGGTTCTCAAACGCAGCTTGGGCTTGCGACAACCAACAGAATCGTCTCTTTGTGGAGGTAAGATCAGTCAGAGGAAGGGCAATTTGGCTAAAATTCTGAATGAACCGCCTGTAAAAATTGGCAAACCCCAGAAAGCGCTGGACCGCTCTACGACAATCTGGGGTGGGCCAATCAGCAACTGCCTTTACCTTGGCGAGATCCATTCGGATACCTTCAGGCGAGAGAATAAAACCCAGGAACGGAACCGACTGTGCGTGAAACTCACACTTCTCCAACTTAACGAATAAACGATTCTCCAGCAGCCGCTGGAGCACTCGCCTGACGTGCTGGACATGATCGCGCTCATTCTGGGAAAAAATAAGGATGTCGTCGATATAAACAAAAACAAACCGATCGACCATGTCTCGGAGCACGTCGTTGATGAGTGCCTGAAAGACCGCCGGGGAGTTGGAAAGCCCAAACAGCATAACTAATACTCAAAGTGCCCTGTATGGGTGTTAAAGGCGGTCTTCCATTCGTCCCCCTCCCTAATCCGAACCAAGTGATAAGCACTGCGTAGGTCCAACTTCGTAAAGATGGTTGCCCCCTGAAGGAGCTCGAAGGCCGATGACATCAACAGCAAAGGATAATGATTCTTTACCGTGATGTCATTCAACCCCCGATAGTCAATACAGGGGCGCAGCGAACCATCCTTCTTCTCCACGAAGAAGAACCCCGCCCTGGCTGGAGAGGATGAGGGACGGATAATGCCTGCTACCAGAGAATCATGAATATACCTCTCCATGGCCTCCCGCTCCGGACCTGACAGAAAGTAAAGGCGCCCCCTAGGTGGAGAAGTGCCAGGAAGCAGGTCAATCGCACAGTCGTACGGGCGGTGTGGAGGCAGAGATGAAGCTCTGGACCTACTGAAAACCGCACTCAAATCATGGTAACCCTCCGGTACATCCACCAAGTTAGTCAGCTCCTCCTGCAACACAGAATGAGACAAGACAGGGGGAAAAGCAGCACCCAAACACTGAGCTAAACAAAAAGGGCTCCAAGCCAAAATAGAACTACGGGCCCAATCAATATGAGGGTTATGTTTAACCAACCAGGTGTGACCCAACACCACTGGAGCGGTGGGCGAGTGAATGAGGTGAAATCTAATCTCCTCAGCATGATTACCCGACAAAGTTAATGTGACAAACTGAGTGGTGTGAGTGATATTAGTGAGATCGGTGACACAAAGTGTCCTGGCAGAAATAGGTTCGGCCAGTGCAACAGCCGAAATCCCCAGACGAGCTGCCAGTCTGGAATCCATGAAGTCGCCCTCCGCTCCAGAGTCAATCAATGCTGAAACCTGGAAAACAGCTCCCCCAAACTGTACTGAAGCTTGGAACTCTGAACGGCCACAAGGTGGCAGTCAAGTTGTAGTGATGCTCACCATGCGCTCTCCCTTGCGTGAAAAGCAATGCCCTGCCACAGGGCACGCCGCTACCACGTGACCCGCCTCACCGCAGTACAGACAGAGCTGATTATCCAGGTGACGGCGTCGCTCTCCTATAGTCAGCCATGCTCTCCCAATCAGCATGGGCTCCTCCTCCGGGAGGATGCGACGTTGAGACATCGTGTCACAAGCTGCAGCATACGGAACCCCAGTGACGTGTTCATGGGGAATCCCCTCTCTACGGTGCCGAGAACGGAGAGTAATCCGGTCATCGACCCGAATGGCGAGATCGATAAGCCCATCCAGGCCAGGGGGCAGCTCTAGTGAATAGATCTCGTCCTTCACCTGCTCAGCCAGGCCGTGGAGGAAGTGATCCCAGAGAGCCGCAGGACGCGGCGAGCGTGCGGAACTGAATAGAGTAACCGGACACCGACTGCTCTCTCTGCTGAAGCAGCGACAATGCTCGTGCTGCCTCAATACCGTGTGCCGAGCGGTCAAACACCTTGCGCAGCTCCCTCGAGAATGCCTCAAACGACGCACAACAGTCATGTTTGCTGTCCCACATAGCCGTTCCCCACTCTCTCGCTTGACCAACCAGGAGAGTGATGACGAACGCCACCCGGGATTGCTCCGTGGGGAAACAGGAAGGCTGGAGAGTAAAAGTCAGCGAACACTGGGACAGAAATGATCGACATGAGTCGGGCTCACCCGAGTATGGAGCAGGTGGATTGAGTCACGGTTCCGCGTGGCGAGGAGCAGGTGGGACAGACGGGGCATCCGGAACAGACGGGGCAGCTGAGGGGTTGGCCTGCAGCTGGTCAAGCCGTTCGGCTAGCCGGTTGAGCTGGAGAGCGATCTCCGAGTAGGCGCGACGAGAAGCTGCAATTTCCTCCTGCTGTCAACCCAGAAGAGAGCCCTGCTGCTGAAGAGCTCGGCGCAGCTCCGTTTCCTCTGCTGAATCCATCCTGGTGAGTAGATTCTGTCACGGGGTGCGTACTGGACAGAGGACTCAGATGCAGAGTTTTAAAAAAGGAGAATCTTTATTCTCGCCACAAAACACAAAATAACATAAAAAATAACGAAAAGCTCTGGCGCACACAGATCTCCGAGCTGGCCGGCACACTGCGGACCACTCGCGCTGCCGGATCTCCGAGTTACGGATCCTTTGGCACAAGAACAGAAGGTGAGACTGATACAGAGAAACAGTGCAAAACATGGGCAAAGACAAAACAATCTACTCAGGACCACAGACAGAAAAGCAGAGACATATAAAGGGAGTGGGGGAATGAGCGACAGGTGGGGAGAATAAGCTCGTGATCTGCACAACCCCGCCATGATTAGCGCTGATTGCCCAGACCACGAGCTACTGAACAGACAGGACAACACAGACCACAGGGGAAGCTGAGACGGCACCCTGCACCATGACACCAACTAAAAAATAACAAATCGCCTGGGTGTGACGGGCTATCCTCCGAATTTTATAAATCTTTTATTGCTGAACTGTCCCCTTTTTTATTGAAAGTCTTCATAGAATCCATTGAAAACGGATGCCTCCCCACCTCTCTGACCCAAGGAATAACAGTCCTAATTTCTAAACCAAACAAGGATAAATTATTTTTGGATAATTGGCGCCCAATTTTTTTTTACTTAACAATGATTATAAAATCTTGGCTCTCTTATTGGCTAAAAGATTACGGTCTGTTCTGGACTCCATCATAGATGAAACACAATCAGGCTTCATGAACAAAAGGCATATAGGAAATAACATTAGGCTCATTTTAGATATTTTAGATTACCCAGAAATGGTAGGAGAAGGTGGGCTCATGCTGTTTGTAGATTTCTACAAAGCATTTGATACCGTTGAGCATCCGTTCATTTTATAGTCCCTTAAAAAATTCGGTTTTGGTGACTTTTTTTCCTCAGCTATTAAAAGTCTTTATAACAATAGTAATAGCTCAATTAGACTTCCAGGTGGTATGTCTCCCAGGTTCAATGTCTCTAGAGGCATCCGACAAGGGTGCCCGGCTTCGCCTTACCTCTTCCTATTGGTAGCCCGGCTTTTGTCTGATCATATTAAATCAAGTGAGATAAACGGCATCAATATTTGTGGTAG
The DNA here is from genome assembly GCF_003368295.1 of Carassius auratus. Classification (NCBI taxonomy): domain Eukaryota; kingdom Metazoa; phylum Chordata; class Actinopteri; order Cypriniformes; family Cyprinidae; genus Carassius; species Carassius auratus. The sequence continues at coordinate 1,256,547 of NC_039295.1, forward strand.
AGAGCTTATTATATCTCAACTGGCGGACGATACCACTCTCTTTCTTAGAGATGAAAATCAAGTCTCTGGTGCAATAAATACCATAGAAAAATTTTCCATGGCCTCTGGCTTAAGGCTGAATATCAATAAGTGTGAAATCATGTATATTAAGGACTGCATGAAATCTTCCATTTGTAATATCCCAGTCAAGAGTGAACTTGTTCACTTAGGTATCACAATTACCAAGGACCAACAAAAAAGGACTTTACTGAACTTCAACCCTATTATTCAAAGAACCAGAAAAAAGCTGAACCAGTGGCTGTTGCGGGATCTCTCCCTCAGAGGCAGAACCCTACTGTCTAAGACAGAAGGTTTATCACGGTTAACATATCCAGCTCTATCTCTGTATGTGGACAAAAAACATATTACTGAGACTGACAAGCTACTTTTTAATTTCTTATGGAAAAATAGAACTCATCATGTGAAGAAATCTGTTCTAACAAATGACTATGAAAAGGGTGGATTAAACTTTATCGATTTCTGTACTCTTAATAATACTTTTAAAGTAAATTGGTTGAAACATTTCTTTAAAAATCCTAATTCTATTTGGAATGTCATACTATGTCATATTCTGTCGAAACTGGGTGGGTTGAGCTATTTCTTAACCTGTAATTATAATATTGACAAAGTCCCGATAAAAATGTCATCCTTTCACCACCAGGCCTTCCTTTCATGGTCTCTTATTTTCAAACACAACTTTTCACCCAACAAATATTACATATGGAAAAACAAAGACATATTGTTTAAACACAAATCTTTATTTATTGATTACTGGTTTAATAATAACATTATTTTTGTTGACCAATTATTTAACAGGGATGGTTGTCTTTACTCTTATAATGAGTTTCTAGAAGAATACAAAATTCAGGTGTCTCCTGGAGATTATGCTAAAGTCTTTGGAGCAATTTCCTCTGGTGTCTGCATGTTATATAGAGCTCAACCAAGATTGGACACACAACAATTAACTTTGTTATCGCTGACTGACACTTCAGTTGGTAAGATTTTTTTTTTCTTGTAACAATGGTAAGAACAATAAACTAATTAGATCCCTGTTCAAAAAAGATATTATCACAGTCCCATATGTGGTTCCATACTGGAATAAATTTGTGCAAAACATTGATTGGAAGAAGGCCTGGCTCTTACCCAACCGATATTTGCTGACCACCAAAAATTTATTAGAGAAATATCATTTAAAATAATTCATAAGTTTTACCCGTCCAATGATATTGTTAAAAAATTTAAAAAAGACATTGATGTAATGTGCACTTTCTGCTCTATGAGTATTGAAACAGTTACCCATTTGTTTTGGCACTGCCCTTTTTTCCAGAGTTTCTGGTCTGACATTTGTAATTTTATTGCAGAAAAAATTGAGAAAGATTTCAAGTTGTTTTGTAAGGATGTTCTTTTTGGCCTTTATGACCTCAACAGAACTAAAACTAGGCCTAAAAAAAAAAAAAAAACGGAAAGAAAAGGGTGGGGCTGAGAAGGCGAGAGAAAAAAGTGAAGAAGTGAGCCAGATAGATGCAGCAACATGCCACCAGTGAAGATGATGAGGGACAGAAAGATGAGCTGGTTCCCCAGGCAGATCCAGATCCAAGTATGGAACATGACAGGAGAAAGAGTGTTACTTGCTAGGGATGATGTTAAGAAGTGATATTCAGGTTGCTACAGTTTTAATGATCACATTAGTTAAAACAGCTAAACTTCAACATTTTAGCTGTAAAATGTCACATGCAGTAGCTAATATTAAGAAATATGTTGTGCTTTTACTTTTAAAAATGTTAGTAACATTACAGTTAATGCTTACAAACTTATATAAACTATTCCTTGCCATTTTGGAATAAAACCTGTTTAAAAAAATCCATTCCATTGTTGTTTATTCAGGTTGAGCTTACGCGCATCGATTTCTTTGGGCCGGGCCTAGTCAAAGTCCAGGGCCGTTTTTTAGTCCCAGTCCATCCCTGCACAGACCCATACCCAAAAAAAAAAACTTTCCGAAACTTGTGACAAACCGGAAGGAGTATTTTTGGAACAAAGTATACTCCTTCAAACGTACAACTTAATTTTTGAAACTTTGTCCATGTTTAGCATGGGAATCCAACTCAACTTCAACTGAAAATTTAATTTTGGCAAAATTGTACAGCTCTTTCTTCATATACTCTGACAAAAACCTGTTTGTTTTTGATCTTCTATCGCACTGAAAACATGCGTTTTAAAGCCAGGCCAGTTTAAACTTCTGATATATGGTTTTCTGAGTGCACACATCTACAGTACTTGTAACGGTATGCTTCTGTGGTCTGGGTTGTGTTGAAAATACTGAAGAACGACAGCAGAGCGGCAGATTGGGTCTGCATAGCACCCTGTCATGAGGCCAGCACGAGTGAGGGCCTAAAGCTAACACAGAATACACTGGGTAGCATATTCCAGCTGGATGTATGCTAGCAGGCTGCCTGCTTGTAGGAGGACTTACAAAGGCAGGTATCAACTGACAGGTGGTGATACACATGAACTCTGAGGTACCAGCCCGCAGGGTGGAAGTTTCAATGACACAGCTGGCAAGGGGCTTGCCAGGGGAAAGACACATGCTATGAAGAGACTTACTGTGGAAATACACACATGGGTTTTCCCAGAAGGGGAATACCAACACATGGAGGCACCTAGTCCCACACAAGGCTAACAGAAAGGGCATTTCGCACACATCCAGTCCGTGGAGTGGAATGGCACTGCAAGTGGATTGACACCGAGCAGGTCCTTACTGGCCAGAGGGGGCGAGTACCCGGGAGGACACGGGCTCTACACAGAGATTACAAAATCTTGCAAATGTGTTATGTTTTGCCAAGCCCACAGCTCTACAGATGTCTGTAAGTGAGGCGCTGTGCGCCAGCACCCAGGAATAAGCTACACTTCTAGTTGAGTCTAGGGGGCATGGCAGGTCTTGAGCATGATAAGCCAGAACAATAGCATCCACTATCCAGTGGGATAACCTCTGCTTGGAGACAGCCTTTCCCTTCTGCTGGCCTCCGTAACAAACAAAGCTGGTCTGCGGTCCCAAGGCACTGAGTTCTGTCCACGTAAATGCGGAGCGCACATACTAGACAGAGCAGCGCCAGGGCTGTCTGGTAGACAAGGCTCTAGCTGAAGTGATGGTAGCTACCACCTGAGGTAGCAAGGTACCTAAACCTTCCATGTCCCATCCAGAACCCACACATGCAAGTTCCAAAGATCGGGACGTGGGTGCCAGAGGTTGCCCATCTCTGAGAAAGAAGGTCTTCCCTCAGAGGAATTGGCCAGGGAGGGGCTGTCGTGAGGAGTACAGGTTCAGGGAACGAGGTCCGGCTGGGCCAAAAAGGGTGCAACCATGAGGAGCTGCTCCTCGTCCTCCCTGATCTTACACAACGTCTGTGCAAGAAGGCTCACTGGGGGAAACGCATACTTGCAGAGGCCCAGCAGTCAGCTGTGCGCCAGAGCGTCTGTCACAGGCCAGAGCGGACCACCAATTTAACGGGTCTCGCTCCTCCCTCTAACTTCCACCTCGAGGAGGTCCCACAACTACCCCAATGAATGGACGGACAACCAAGATTAAAATTTAACAATTTTATTTATTTAAAAGTTTGGGGAAAGGGGTAAGGAAACTTTAAAACTATGATGACTCGAACTATTCTTTATCCACAAATACGGATTCCAGTCTCAAGAACACTCCTCTTCAGCCCTTCCTCGACAACACTCCACTTCAGCCCTTAATTTCCCGCCGACTCCACTCCAGGTAAGTTTAAAGCAAGAGCTAGGCAGTTACCGTGCAGGGGTTCTAGCTCTCAGGTAAATACAGAGTTCAATACACAGGTGAGTATTCACAGGGCTAAGCTGTTAGCGTGCAGGGGTTCTAGCTCTCAAGTAAGTACAGTGTTCCATACACAGGTAGTATTCAAAGGGCTGGGCTGTTAGCGTGCAGGGGTTCTAGCTCTCAAGTAAGTACAGTGTTCAATACACAGGTGGGTATTCACAGGGCTGGGCTTGTTAATGTGAAGAGGTTCTTGCTCTTAGGTAAGTACAGCGTTCAATACACAGGTAAGTATTCACAGGGCTGGGCTGTCGGCGTGCAGAGGTTCTAGCTCTCAGGGAAGTACAGTGTTCAATACACAGGTGGATGTTCACAGGGCTGGGCTGTTAATGTGCAGAGGTTCTAGCTCTCAGGTAAGTACAGCGTTCAATACACAGGTAAGTATTCACAGGGCTGGGCTGTTAATGTACAGGGGTTCTAGCTCTCAGGCAAATACAGTGTTCGATACACAGGTGGGTATTCACAGGGCTGGGCTGTTAGCGTGCAGGGGTTCTAGCTCTCAGGTAAGTACAGTGTTCGATACACAGGTAAGTATTCACAGGGCTGAGCTGTTAATGCGCTACTCACCACTGAAGATATTCAGAGGTCTGTATTCCAAGCAGATACGGGTTTAGTCGATGACTGACGGCTGGTGGGCCTTACAGATGAAACTGCAAACAATACTGGGCTTCCCGCCCAGCTTGACAAGGGGGCACACGGGGGAGGATCGGCTGTTGTCCTTCGCTTCCCTCGTCAAATAAACAGCACAGACGACACGCACAAGGCCGGTGGTTGCCGACAGGGCCAAGGACACAACGTCACATGGATAAAAAAAGGATAAGGCTTTGATTTAAAAGCTTACAGGGATTGCTGCGTGGGCAACGACATCCAACCTCCTCCAGAGGCGCCTCCAACACGTCCGAGCTCCAGCTTACTTAAGGTAAAGACTGTGGTTGCCACCAATACACTACTCCTCTCCATCAGGCCTCTTCCTACGACCAGGGACACAACCACGGACAAACACCACACACCACAAAGGCACTACAATTCTTCTCGTGTGTACACTTCAATATAGCAGCACTCACCACACTCCACACACTCAGTGAAAGAAGATCGGTGGTGTATTCCCGTTTCGGGCTCAGAGTCCTGACAGGGCAGGTCAGATGGACAAAGGCAGGAGGGCAGACCACAGCAGGCAGATATATCGTACACCGGAGTCTCTCCGTCTTTCCCAGCGATCTCCGACGCAAGGCACTACTATCAACACTGAGTAAACACACAAGCACTGAGGATTATCAGATCAACACAAGAGGGGGGGGGGGGGGGGGTTTCCACTGCTACGGAGAGATATGCAGTCGGAATCCTTTCTTAAAGGCGGTTAGTCTCCCTCCACATCCGTCATTCACTCTCCACAATGTACAAGAAATGTTCGTAAAGTCTTCACCCACCAGTGCACAGTGTTGTCCTCTCCCAACACGAATTCAATGATCTCCTTCACTCAGGGGCCTTCCAAACGTAGGATCGCTCCTTCAACTCAATCCACAATAAGAGGTAAACACAATATACAAAAGGTCGATCACTTAACTTCCTCCGCACTTCCAATATCCATTTTCCTTGGATTCTCCGTTGCAGCCCGTAAATCGCAACATCCACGCCACACCAGCCACTTCCGTATCCCGTGAAACAACAGCAGAACAAAAACCTCCTCCTGTTCATAAACCAGCCCCTTTTATATCACTGCATCCTTCCCGATCCTCCAATCGGTATCCAACACGTCCTCTTCCCACACCTGACATGTATTTTGGATAATTTCCCCACCTTGGGCCAACCGGAACAGAACTTATGTTTCACTTAAATTGGTCCGGGCGGAAATATTTCCCACACTACAGTTCCGCCCGGATTAGTCACCCAGTGACATCCTCCCCCGCCAAATCGTTCTAGTCCCTAGAACGTGGTTGTTCAACCCAATCCCCATACCTCTCGGGGGGCCGTCCTTGGTTCTCTCGTTGGGACCGTCTAGGTGGTGATCCGGGGTCCAGTCCCCTTGGTTCAGCCTCTGGGAGCCTCGGAACTATGGCCCATGCTTGCAACGGCGGAGCGCACACAGTCGGAGCTGGTAATGCCTCTAGGGGAGGTCTAGGGTAGTTCGGGCATGGCCGAATCAAGTTGCGATGTAATACCCGTTCTGGTCCAGCCTTCCCCTCAGGTCGAAGTACATAGACCGGCTGCCCCAGCCGCTGCTGGTGCTGCACCACATATGGAACAGACTCCCAACGATCACTCAACTTCCCTTTCCCCTGTCGCCGGTTGTCCCCTACCAGCACTCTCTCTCCTGGTAACAACGGGGCTTCTCTGGCCGTCCGATCATATATCTGTTTGTTCTTAATTGCGGCAGCATTTATCCTCCCCGAGACTTGCTCATAGGCAGAGTGAAGGCGCTGGTGGTGGCATCTTACCCACTCGGTCAAACTCAAGGTCTCTTCCAACGTGGCCACCCCCAATACCAAGTCTGTCGGCAACCGCACATGTCTCCCGAACATCAGGTAGGTCGGAGCGTACCCCGTAGTGCTGTGGACGCTGTTGTTATAGGCCTGGACCAGTGCAGGAAGGTTACTCACCCAATCGTTCTGATGTTCCTGGTCCAGCGTACCCAGTAGGCTCAACAGAGTCTGGTTGAAGCGTTCGCAGCACCCATTCCCTTGGGGATGGTAGGGGGTAGTATGGGTCTTAGTACATCCATACACCCGACACAACTCCCTGATCACTCTGGACTCAAAGTTCGGCCCCTGGTCACTGTGCAAGAATTCTGGGCATCCGAAAGGCTGAATCACTGCCATCCATAAAGCGGTGGCGGTCACGTTGGCTGTCTGATCCAAAGTCGGGATGGCCCAAGCATACTTGGTAAACAGGTCGGTGACCACCAAGATGTTTTGGTAGCGGTCCATGGGCCTGCCCAAGGTTAGATAATCCATGGCCAGGATATGCAACGGGGCCCTGGCCTGTATCGGAACCATCGGGGCCTTCACCTCCTTCCGAGCCTTAAACAGGGTACATCGAGGGCATGCTTGAATGAACAAACTCACAGCGGCCTCCATCCCGGGCCAGTAGAAATGTCGCCGCAGAAGCGACAACGTCCTCTCATTCCCCTGATGCCCCAATTGTGTATGGTAGGCCTCTAACAAAGCCTGCACCTGGCCCCCTGGCACCAACACCTGGCGGAACTCCTCTCCCGACTTCGGGTCTTTAATCGTCCTGCACATCACCCCATCTCTCAAGCCAAGGCGTGCCCACTGCCCCAACAACTTCCTCACCTTGTGAGTCTGGGCTCGCCATTCCACCTTCGTTGGCCCCCTCCTCCGTCTTAACCAATGACCTAGCATTCTCAAATCCTGGTCCTCCTTTTGACGCTCCCTCCATCGTTGCGGGTCCCAGCCCCAACTCACTGGCACAGCCTCCTGCGGAGCCCCCGGTACCTCTACAACCCCCACTGTCAGCCCTTCCTCCGGGCCTATCGGTAACTCTCGTTCACTCTCCATCTGATGTGCCTCCGGGAGTCTGGACAAGACGTCGGCATTTGTGTGCTCTCGGCCTGGTCGATATTGGATCTGGTAGTCGAAGTTCGCCAGCTGGGCCACCCATCTTTGCTCCACTGCCCCCAGCTTTGCCGTCTGTAAGTGGACCAAGGGGTTGTTATCTGTTATCACCTGTACTTTAGCACCCCATAAGTAATCTTTGAATTTTTCACTCAGGGCCCACTTCAAAGCCAGCAACTCCAGCTTAAATGAACTGTAATTCGAATCATTCCTCTCTGCCGGGTGGAGGCTTCGGCTAGCATAGGCGATCACTCGCTCTACCCCTTGCTGCTGCTGAGCTAACACCGCCCCAAGCCCGAGGTTACTGGCGTCTGTGTACAAGATGAAAGGTTGTGAATAATCCGCATAGCCCAAGATTGGAGCCTGGAGCAGCTCTTGCTTCAGCCTTTGAAACGCCGATTCACACACCGGGCTCCAAGCGATGGAGGGAGACCCACGGCCGCGAGGACGCCCAGTCCCTGCCAACAGCTGATTCAAGGGTTTGGCCATTTTTGAAAAATCCTTGATGAATCGCCGATAGTATCCGACGAAGCCCAAAAAGGACCGAACTTGCCTCACGGTTTTCGGTGCCTCCCAGCCCTGCACAGCCGCCACCTTCTCGGGATCCACCGAGACCCCCGAGGCACTCACACAATGGCCCAGAAACTTCACCTCCTTCCTCAACAGGTGGCACTTCTCTGGCTGCAGCTTCAACCCATACTGCTCCATGGCCCGGAACACATCCTCCAGATGTCGCAGATGGGACTCAAAATCTGGGGAATAGACGATGACATCATCTAGATATACCAGCGTAGAGTCCACCAACTGGCCACCCAGACACCGCTGCATCAGCCGTTGGAACGTGGCCGGTGCATTACATAGGCCAAAGGGCATACGGTCCCACTCAAAAAGCCCAAAGGGAGTGGTGAAAGCAGTCTTCTCTCGGTCGACCCCCTCGACCTGGACTTGCCAATACCCACTCGCAAGATCCAAAGTGGAGTACCATACAGACCATGTCAGGCTGGCAAGAGAGTCCTCTATCCGCGGCAGTGGAAAAGCATCTTTCTTTGTGACTTGATTTAATTTCCGATAGTCTACACAAAATCTCCAAGCTCCCGTCTTCTTCTGGATGAGGACAATCGGGGCTGCCCATGGGCTACTGCTCTCCCGGACAATCCCCTTGTCCAACATTCCCTGCAGCAGAGTACGAACCTCCGAATACAGAGTGGGTGGTACTGGACGGTATCTCTCACGACTAGGCAGGGCATCGCCAGTGGGGATCTGATGTTTCACTACACCGGTACAGCCATAGTCCTCATCATGTCTGGAGAACACATGTTGCCACTTGGTAAGGAGATCCTGCAATTGTTTACTCTGGCTTTCCTCTAGCCCTTCTCCCTGCAGGGACTCTCTGGTCAGGTGAACAGGCACCTCATTTCCGAGCTGTTCCAGGGATGAGTCCACCTGAGCCAAGGTCACTTCTACGACCGTAGGACACACCTGCCGGAAGCTGACTTCCCGGCCCTCTCGCACCTGGTGGGCATCCACCATGGTCAACAGGACCAACCGCTGGTGACGATGTAAATTGACAGGGTAAGGGTTCTCGTTCCGTATCTTCACCGGGACTCGGCCTCGGCGAACCACTGCCAATCCATGGGCCACTGCTACACTCTGGCAGTCCATATGGGGCTCGACCAGCACCCAGCCTGTCGACCCGCACTCGTGCGATGGTACTCTTGCCCAGACAATGGCCTCACTCCTTGCCGGTATAGATACTGCGTATCGGCAGGCAACCCGCTCGATACCTTCTTGACTCCCCCGTGCCTTGGCCATGTGTACCCGACGACAATCGGCCTCTATCCTTTCCCATTCTTGTCTTTCTGCCGGTGGTAGGGTCTTCTTAGGCCTAGCCTGAAACAACTCCTCCCAGCAGTCTGCAATTACGTTCATCCCCAACAGGGCTTTTTGGATTCCTAGGCAATGATCTCGGACAATAACGACCCCCTTCTGGGGCACAGTGATTCCATTAATCTCCAAATCTGTAACTAGATATCCGACATAGGGGATCTCCAGTCCATTAGCCCCCCGTAAGGTCAGCCAGGGTGCTTCTGTTCCCTGTACCTGGCTACCCTGAAACAGCTCCTTGGACAGGCTCTCTGAGACTAAGGTGACTTGAGACCCAGTGTCTACCAGACATCGTATCTTCACCCCACGGATCCGTACCTCTACCACTGGGCTATGCCCGATCAGCTGATTCCTGGGGGCGCTCATCCAATTTGGGTCACTCACAGAGGTCCCAGCCACTTGACCCACAGTGGCCTGCCGACCTAAAAATCCCCTTCGGAACCCCGTCGAGAGCCGCATTGGCGACTATAATGCCCTGGCTCACCACACCGATTACAAATGGGGCGTCCCTGTTCGTCCCACTGAAAACGGGCCCGGGCTTCCCGTACTGGACGTCTCTCCAGACCTCGTCTTCCCTCGGAATGCGACCGCTCCCGTGACATTGGTGGTAAGCGTTGGGGGCCTCGTCGCATCTCTTCTAGGAGGGTTTTAGATAACTCTGCCATCTGCTCTCGGACATCCTTCAAGAGCTCAGAACGTAAGGCCTGTTTCCAATCCCCTGTTCCAGAGGCAGCTGCCACTTCTCCACTCACTGCCGCACACACTGGGGAATCCACCACTCCCACCTGATCCGCTTCTAGGGCCAGAGCCTCGGCTCTCAGGTCTTCAAACGTCATAGCTGGGTCTCTACGAAATTGAACACGTAGACTCTGACGGACTGGGCCCTCTCGCAGCCCCAACAGGAACTGGTCTCGTAAGAGAGTCTCCCCCTCTCCCAAGCCATGGTCCCGCTTACCTCGCAGCCTGATTAACTGCTCCCGCAACCTTAGTGTGAAGGCCCTTAAGGATTGTTGCTGCCCTTGCTTGCAATTGAAAAACTGGGCCCGAAGGACCGCTACTGGGGTTGCATCCCCATATATTCCTGTGAGGAAGTCCAACACATCTTGTGCAGTAGCTCGGACTGTCTCTGGGGCAGCCTGGACTTCCCGTTGGGCCTCCCCCTCTAGGGAATTTATCACAAACTGCAGTTTCTGGGGGGCGCTCAATCCTTGAATCCCAGCCAGATATTCGACCTGGGCTTTCCATTCCGACAGCCGTATCTCAGATCCCGGCCCTCCATACTTCGGTGCCCAGGGGGCTCCCAAGAAAATGGGCATGACTCGGGGTGGGGCCTCAGGCACTGCCTCGTCCGCCATTGGGGAGCCGCGGTCGCTCAACTCGAGGTGGAATCCTGCCGACTACGCCAAAATCTGTCACAGGCCAGAGCGGACCACCAATTTAACGGGTCTCGCTCCTCCCTCTAACTTCCACCTCGAGGAGGTCCCACAACTACCCCAATGAATGGACGGACAACCAAGATTAAAATTTAACAATTTTATTTATTTAAAAGTTTGGGGAAAGGGGTAAGGAAACTTTAAAACTATGATGACTCGAACTATTCTTTATCCACAAATACGGATTCCAGTCTCAAGAACACTCCTCTTCAGCCCTTCCTCGACAACACTCCACTTCAGCCCTTAATTTCCCGCCGACTCCACTCCAGGTAAGTTTAAAGCAAGAGCTAGGCAGTTACCGTGCAGGGGTTCTAGCTCTCAGGTAAATACAGAGTTCAATACACAGGTGAGTATTTACAGGGCTAAGCTGTTAGCGTGCAGGGGTTCTAGCTCTCAAGTAAGTACAGTGTTCCATACACAGGTAGTATTCAAAGGGCTGGGCTGTTAGCGTGCAGGGGTTCTAGCTCTCAAGTAAGTACAGTGTTCAATACACAGGTGGGTATTCACAGGGCTGGGCTTGTTAATGTGAAGAGGTTCTTGCTCTTAGGTAAGTACAGCGTTCAATACACAGGTAAGTATTCACAGGGCTGGGCTGTCGGCGTGCAGAGGTTCTAGCTCTCAGGGAAGTACAGTGTTCAATACACAGGTGGATGTTCACAGGGCTGGGCTGTTAATGTGCAGAGGTTCTAGCTCTCAGGTAAGTACAGCGTTCAATACACAGGTAAGTATTCACAGGGCTGGGCTGTTAATGTACAGGGGTTCTAGCTCTCAGGCAAATACAGTGTTCGATACACAGGTGGGTATTCACAGGGCTGGGCTGTTAGCGTGCAGGGGTTCTAGCTCTCAGGTAAGTACAGTGTTCGATACACAGGTAAGTATTCACAGGGCTGAGCTGTTAATGCGCTACTCACCACTGAAGATATTCAGAGGTCTGTATTCCAAGCAGATACGGGTTTAGTCGATGACTGACGGCTGGTGGGCCTTACAGATGAAACTGCAAACAATACTGGGCTTCCCGCCCAGCTTGACAAGGGGGCACACGGGGGAGGATCGGCTGTTGTCCTTCGCTTCCCTCGTCAAATAAACAGCACAGACGACACGCACAAGGCCGGTGGTTGCCGACAGGGCCAAGGACACAACGTCACATGGATAAAAAAAGGATAAGGCTTTGATTTAAAAGCTTACAGGGATTGCTGCGTGGGCAACGACATCCAACCTCCTCCAGAGGCGCCTCCAACACGTCCGAGCTCCAGCTTACTTAAGGTAAAGACTGTGGTTGCCACCAATACACTACTCCTCTCCGTCAGGCCTCTTCCTACGACCAGGGACACAACCACGGACAAACACCACACACCACAAAGGCACTACAATTCTTCTCGTGTGTACACTTCAATATAGCAGCACTCACCACACTCCACACACTCAGTGAAAGAAGATCGGTGGTGTATTCCCGTTTCGGGCTCAGAGTCCTGACAGGGCGGGTCAGATGGACAAAGGCAGGAGGGCAGACCACAGCAGGCAGATATATCGTACACCGGAGTCTCTCCGTCTTTCCCAGCGATCTCCGACGCAAGGCACTACTATCAACACTGAGTAAACACACAAGCACTGAGGATTATCAGATCAACACAAGAGGGGGGGGGGGGATTTTCCACTGCTACGGAGAGATATGCAGTCGGAATCCTTTCTTAAAGGCGGTTAGTCTCCCTCCACATCCATCATTCACTCTCCACAATGTACAAGAAATGTTCGTAAAGTCTTCACCCACCAGTGCACAGTGTTGTCCTCTCCCAACACGAATTCAATGATCTCCTTCACTCAGGGGCCTTCCAAACGTAGGATCGCTCCTTCAACTCAATCCACAATAAGAGGTAAACACAATATACAAAAGGTCGATCACTTAACTTCCTCCGCACTTCCAATATCCATTTTCCTTGGATTCTCCGTTGCAGCCCGTAAATCGCAACATCCACGCCACACCAGCCACTTCCGTATCCCGTGAAACAACAGCAGAACAAAAACCTCCTCCTGTTCATAAACCAGCCCCTTTTATATCACTGCATCCTTCCCGATCCTCCAATCCAACACGTCCTCTTCCCACACCTGACATGTATTTTGGATAATTTCCCCACCTTGGGCCAACCGGAACAGAACTTATGTTTCACTTAAATTGGTCCGGGCGGAAATATTTCCCACACTACAGTTCCGCCCGGATTAGTCACCCAGTGACACGTCCGTTCCAAGGGAGCCCTCGGTCAGCGAGTAAAATAACTGGCAATGTCAGTTTTCTGGAGAGGCAAACAGGTCTACCTGAGCGTCTCCAAAGTTCAATTCAATTCAATTCAAGTTTATTTGTATAGTGCTTTTTACAATACAGATCATTACAAAGCAACTTTACAGAAAATTATGTTATGTTTTATTTAGTAGTAGCTAGTAGTTTGTGCACGTTTGACAGGATTTTAGAAAAAAATAAAAAAAATAATAATAATACAAGACGTAGTCAGCTAGACGATGAACTATCAATATTAGTAATTAATAGTTATTATATGATGCAGTCACACATTTACCAATAATTGTTAGTTCTGTTTGTTGATTCAAGGTTAGCATCATCTGAGGTCCTCTGAGGGTCAGCATCATCTCTTCTCAGGTGTTCTGGATCCAGACTGGAGCTTGTGTAAATCCTAGTTACCACGGGATGTAAATCCCGTGGCAAAACACAGAAACAAAATAGAGACATCATTAGCATAGCTGCTGAACCAACAACGTAAAATTAGTTTAACCCAAGCTAATGAATAAAAATGCACATTTGATCATATGCAACTACACTCACAATTTAAAAGATGCATTATTCGTATGCTTTGCGAAAGAGATGTGTTTTTAATCTAGATTTAAACAGAGAGAGTGTGTCTGAACCCCGAACATTATCAGGAAGGCTATTCCAGAGTTTGGGAGCCAAATGTGAGAAAGCTCTACCTCCTTTAGTGGACTTTGCTATCCTAGGAACTACCAAAAGTCCAGCGTTTTGTGACCTTAGGGTGCGTGATGGGTTGTAGCATGGTAGAAGGCTAGTTGGGTACGCAGGAGCTAAACCATTTAGGGCCTTATAGGTAAGTAATGATAATTTGTAACTGATACGGAACTTAATAGGTAGCCAGTGCAGAGACTGTAAAATTGGGGTAATATGATCATATTTTCTTGGCCTCATAAGGACTCTAGCTGCTGCATTTTGGACTACCTGTAGCTTGTTTATTGACGAAGCAGGACAACCACCTAGAAGTGCATTACAATAGTCCAGTCTAGAGGTCATAAATGCATGAACTAGCTTTTCTGCATCAGAAACAGATAACATGTTTCGTAGCTTGGCAATGTTTCTAAGATGGAAGAATAAAGTTTTTGTAACATTGGAAATATGATTTTCAAAAGACAAATTGCTGTCTAATATAACACCCATATTTCTGACTGTAGAGGAAGTAACAGTACATCCGTCTAGTTGCAGATTGTAATCTACAAGTTTCTGTGTAGTGTTTTTTGGTCCAATAATTAATATCTCTGTCTTATCCAAATTTAATTGGAGAAAATTATTTGTCATCCAATCTTTTACATTTTTAACACACTCTGTTAGCTTAGATAATTGGGAAGTTTCATCTGGTCTTGTTGAGATATATAGCTGAGTATAATCAGCATAACAGTGGAAGCTAATTCCGTATTTTCTAATAATATTACCAAGGGGCAACATGTATATTGAAAATAGAAGGGGACCTAGGACGGATCCTTGTGGCACTCCATATTTTACTGGTGATAAATGAGATGACACCCCATTTAAGTAAACAAAATGGTAGCGATCGGACAGGTAGGATCTAAACCAGCTTATAGCCTGCCCTTGAATACCTGTATAGTTTTGTAATCGATCTATGGGTATGTCATGATATATGGTGTCGAATGCAGCACTAAGATCAAGTAAGACTAGAAATGAGATGCAGCCTTGATCTGACACAAGGAGCAGGTCATTTGTAATTTTAACAAGTGCAGTTTCTGTGCTATGGTGGGGCCTAAAACCTGACTGAAATTCTTCATACAGATCATTTTTATGCATGAAGGTGCTCAATTGAGCAGACACAGCTTTCTCTAAAATTGTATACATAAATGGAAGATTTGAAATAGGCCTATAATTTGCCAGTACACTAGGATCTAGTTTTGGTTTCTTAATAAGGGGCTTAATAACCGCCAGCTTGAATGGTTTTGGGACGTGACCTAAAGATAACGACGAGTTAATGATATTGAGAAGCGGTTCTTCAGCTACAGGTAACAGCTCTTTCAGTAATTTAGTGGGTACAGGATCTAATAAACATGTTGTTGGTTTAGATACAGTGATAAGTTTATTTAGCTCTTCCTGTCCTATATTTGTAAAGCACTTTGGGTGTGATGGATGAAACTGAAGTGTTAGATGCTGTAGAATCTACATTCGCTATTGTATTTCTAATGTTATCTATTTTATCAGTGAATGCATTATTATTATCATAATCATAATCATTAAAGCAAGTAACAGTGAGTACAGCAGTGGTAATGTGTGTGAATAGAGTATTAGCAATGACTCGAGAACGAGTCAATCTTTAGTTCATTATCTGGCTCGGGTCGGTGTTCATCTTCAGTTCTCTCTTCACAGCAGTTCAGTCAGTATACTGTTTGAGTAAATTAATTACTCCGGGATATTGGTTTATTTGAACTTATTTGAGTGTCAGCCACATTAAAATAGTTAACAGCTTAAGTCATTTGTGGATTCATGTTTATTGGAGACGCAAACCGTTTCAAATGATTCAGTTCAATTTGGTGAACAGTTCAAGAAGATCCGGTTACTTCGAGAGATTTGTTCACAAACTGGATATCGCTAAACTGCAGTAAACATGCTCACAACAGACCCAGAAGAGAAGAAAATGCTGTATAATGTCGTAGGTTTTGCTGTTTTTGGACCAAAATGTATTTTTGATGCTTCAAAAAATTCTAACTGACCCTCTGATCTCACATGGACTATTTTGAAGATGTTTTATTACCTTTCTGGACATGGACAGTATATTGTACATACATTTTCAATTGAGGGACAGAAAGCTCTCAGACTAAATCTAAAATATGTTAAACTGTGTTCCGAAGATGAACAGAGGTTTTACAGGTTTGGAACAACATGAGGGGGGATACAGAGGCGTTCCCAGGCCAGCCGAGAGACATAGTCCCTCCAGCGTCTCCTCGGTTTTCCCCGTGGCCTCCTCCTGGTGGCATGTGTCCGGAACACCTTCCCAGGAAGGCATGCAGGAGGCATCCGGAACAGATGCCTGAGCCACCTCAGCTGGCTCCTCTCGATGTGGATGAGCAGCGGCTCTACTCTGAGCTCCTCCTGAGTGGCAAAGCTGCTCACCCTATCTCTAAGGGAGCGCCCTGCCACCCTGCGGAGAAAGCTCATTTCAGCTGCCTGTATCCAGGATCTTGTCCTTTCGGTCATGACCCGACAATAGGTGAGAGTATGAATGTAGATTGACCGGTAAATCAAGAGCTTCGCCTTGCAGCTCAGCTCCTTCTTTACCACGACCAGAGGTGGATCTACGGGGTGGCAAAGGGTGGCAGCTGCCACCCCTGGGATACAGTCTTGCCAACCCTGTTGCCACCCCATTTATAAATCAGAAAATTATTTTAAAGTATATTTTATGTTCATAGCTTACATGTTGAAGGCCAAGGAGACCTGCACCAAACTCCACTCAAACAGAAATCGCTGATTTTGAATCCCCTCCCCCTCACAGTCACAAAGGTTTCACCCATCACCAGCACGGCAGCGACCCCCGCGAAATTTCACGAATCAGTGGCAGCAGGGCAGCCTGGTCAGGCTGCACAGTGCATCTGTCTGCAGTACGCAGTGTCTCGATGAAGAGAGGTTGATAAGCAGTTTGCAGGAGCTCTTCACCAACCTGAAGGGGACATGCCACCCTTTTCCGGCTGAGAATCATGGCCTCAGACTTGGATGTGCTGATTCTCATCCCAGCCACTTCACACTATTAAACAACAAAACAATTTGTATGGTTTCAAAAAATCACTTAAGAAATATTACCTTAAAAAAAACATATATAGTTAATATTAATTAATTTAAGGAGATACTGTTATAGGGTTCTTAGTTACATTAGTTTTGATATCGATCTATTCGGAGCGGCGCAATTATTTATTAATTAATTTTTTAAATATGTTTTATTGTTTATATGTTTTATTGTTTATAATAATTGTTATTTTGAGATCAATGGTATTAATGTAGAATGTGTATTTTCAATGTAGTGTAATGTCTTGTACGTATGGTGTGTCATAATATTTATGTTTTTTATCATATGCTGATGACACTCAACTCTACCTCTCATTCCATCCTGATGATCCGACGGTAGCTATTCGCATCTCAGCTTGTCTAACAGACATTTCTTCCTGGATGATGGACCATCACCATCAACTCAACCTTGCCAAGACAGAACTGCTTGTGATTCCAGCAAACCCATCGTTGGATCACAATTTCACCATCAAGTTAGGCACTTCAACCATAACTCTTTCAAAAACAGGTAGAAGCCTTGGAGTTGTGATTGATGATCAGCTGACTTTCTCAGACCACATTGCTAAAACTGTCCGATCTTGCAGATTTGTTTTATTCAACATCAAGAAGATCAAGCCCTTTCTTTCGGAACATGCTGCACAACTCCTTGTTCAAGCTCTTGTTCTGTCCAGGCTGGACTATTACAATGCCCCCTTGGCAGGTCTTCCAGCCAGTTCTATCAAACCTTTACAATTAATGCACTGGCTTCCAATAGCTGCTCGCATAAAATTAAAGGCATTGATGTTTGCCTACAAAACTACCACTGGCCCTGCTCCCATTTACCCAAATTTGTTACTTCAGACTTAAGTGCCCTCTAGAAGCTTGCGTTCTGCAAGTGAATGTCGCTTGATTGTGCCATCCCAAAGAAGCACAAAGTCACTTTTACGGACTTTTAAATTAAATGTTCCCTCCTGGTGGAATGACCTTCCCAACTCAATCCGAGAAGCTGAGTCCTTAGCCATCTTCAAGAATCGGCTTAAAACACATCTCTTCCATCTTTAATTGACCCTCTAACTTTATCATTCAATATTGTAAATCTATTCTTAAAAAATCTAACTACCTTTCTAATCTTTTTGTATTCTATTTTTCTTTTCATTTATTATGCAATTATATACATGTGTGTATGTGTAAAGACCTCTAACTAGCTTGCTCTATTGTTTTTTTTATTCTATATGTTTTCTTTTTATTTATTATATTATTTAAAATCCCATGCTTCGTGTACTGTGTTAACCTTACTGAGACTTGTTGTAGCTTATATATCATTGCACTTTTTGTTGTTTTTGATTGCTTCCACTGTCTTCATCTGTAAGTCGCTTTGGATATAAGTGTCTGCTAAATGAATAAATGTAAATGTAAATGTAATGTAAATGTATTGTCACAAGGGGGATTATAGGACCCCAGGGAGAATAGCTTTTAGCTTATGCTGAAGCTAATAGGGATCCAAATAAAACAAACAAACAAAAACACTCGGCTGCAAACAGTCCCAGTGCATGCTGAAGGTCCTGGCCCGATGAAGCCAACATGACAACATCATCTGCAAAAAGCAGAGACAAAATCCCGTAGTCCCCAACCCAGACACCCTCCAGCCCCTGGCTGTGCATAGAAAGTAGAAGTAGCCCTTTATTGTCACTAGTCACAAGTACCAGCGAAATTAGCCATCAACCTGTCCATACATACATACATACAATATGACAGTGGGGTAGACAGGACAGGAAGACAGGGTATTTGAGGAAGAAATAAGTACAGCATAACATTAGGTAAGTGAGGAGAAAAAAACCAACACCCAGACTATGCTCCTTATGGGAGCACAGTATGAGAACAGGAAAAACACCTCAGCACAAAAAAGCACATAATCAAAACACCATAGACACACGACTTTGCAACTGGGTACGGAGCTTGGGGTGGTTGAGGTAATCCAGCGCAGGCAAACAGCCATCCGGTCCCAGCAGCTTGAAAGCGCTAGTCACAGACCCGCCTGCCAGACTGGCGGAGCAAAGCGGCGAAGGCGGGGGATGGGGGTAGGGAGGGTGAATGCATATCTGTATATGTGTAAGAGTTTGTGTATTTGTAGGCCTGGAGAGTTGAGACTCTCTCTAGATGCCTCAGTCAGCAGATTTTACAGCGTCACAGCAAGTTGCCATGGAGACGTCCTTGGTCAGGTCCTAGATAGAGTCAACAATCAGCAGGTGTCTGTGGGAGAGGGTGAAGGAATGCAAGAGAAGTCAAGCTGCCCTGCTCGCCTGGGAGATTTTTGTCATCCAGCCAAGGCTGGTAAAGAAAGCCAAAAGAAGATAAGATACCAGTTGTTTGGTCTAGTAGCCGCATTTCTTTTCACGGTCACTATGATTTTTCATTGTCCAGTGGTCTCCAAATTCTCCAATTTCTTTTCCAAATCCATGAGCTTCTCCATGATGTTATCCATATTGCGGTTAATAGTCTCAGTCTCAATGCTGACCGCTCTGCCCACTACTTCAATCATGATGGGCAGCCTTGTGAGGCTTTGGACGGCTGTTCCCGTCTTCTTAATTTTCCAATAACCCAGGGCAAAGCCTAATCCAATCAGCAGAAGACCTGTTATCATGGTTCCGAATAGGTAGATGTCTTCAATGTCCTCCACGGAAAGAGTCGCCAGACACACGACCCGCCAATTCGCCCACGCGTCCATCGTGTAGCCAGCTGCAAACGTTCCGGCAGGGCAGTCAGGTTCCCCCGAGCCCAGGCTTCTCGTCGAGAAGATGGTGTCAATTGCGTTGAGAGACCAGTTTATCAAATCCATATTCCAGTTTAGGAGAGCAGTGCAGAGAGAGTCTCTCAAGTAGACAAGACAAGAGAAAACAAGCGAAGCAAGGTAAGGCAGGGAGGAGAGGAAAGAAATGCGACCGCCTCCGTTGAGAGCAAGAGAGAAGGTCCTTTCCATAAAAGTAATTAACAGGACCGGTGATAAAGGGCAGCCCTGCCGGTATCCAACATGCACAGAGAGCAAGTCTGCCTTACAGCCGGCAATGCGAACCAAGCTCCTGCTCCGGTCATACAGGGACCGGACAGCCCTTAACAGGAGCAGCCATACTCCCGGAGCAGCCCCCGCAGGAGGCCACGGGTGACCAGTGGTGTCAAAAGTACTGGCATTCATTACTCAAGTAGAAGTATAGATACTAGGTTTTAAAAAGACTTTTGTAGAAGTTGAAGTATCAACTCAAGCTTTTTACTCAAGTAAAAGTGTAAAAGTACTGGTTTAAAAAACTACTTAAAGTATAAAAGTAAAAGTAATGTAAGGAAAAAAATGCCATTAAGAACAAAAGCTTGGGCCGTGCCACAGGGGCCTATTGTGCACTACCCCACCTCCTCAACTGCGAACGAGGCAACGAGCCTTTTGAGCGACATCCAAATCTGATGATGGCCGCTCGCGCGAACTTTTTCCTCCAGTGAATTTTATTTTATATAGTGAATGTGCAGTAATTATATATTGTGTGCGTGTGTGAAAGTGGTTAACGATAAAGTCAGCAATGGTGCAGTGCTTTGTATCTGACTGCAATCACCGCTCAGTTGTCAACACATGTCGTTGCCATTACACAAATGTTCAGTAAATGCACAAAAAGGTATGTCTAGGCTAAATATTGTTTTGACAGTGGCATTATAAAATGCTTGATATGACTCATTTCATATGGAGGCTACAGTAGCCTAGCTAAAGTGGACGATAATGCTAACTAACGTTGCCAACCTCCCTGCCAAACTCTCAATGGCAGCCAAGGAGATCATGATTGCACTGATAAGTCTACCGTGCAAAAACGCAACACAGGTTTTTATTTTATTTTATTTTTTTTATTAATGATCTTCAATCTTCACGGACCTTCGCGGGTTTAACCAGACGATTATACGAGCTCCACCAATCAGATGCATCACTGTGGGATTGTGGGATTGTTCAGGATTGTGAGTAATGAAGTACTTAGCCAAGACATCGCGAATAAAAGGCATTTAGATCAAAACAAGGTTAGTGCCCCCATGATCTTTTTACGTTTATATGAGCATATACTGTTGCTTAGTACAGCTGCAGCTGGTTTTAAGTCTACCATGTATGGTTACATTTTAACGGCTTATACCCCAAATGTCAATGCAGAAATTGCATTGAATTTTTAGTTCCGGCACCAGCTGTGGGTGGGACTGTGATGCTCTATAGCCTAGATATCACAACATTGTCATTTGTGTCATCAATCGCAAACGATAATTTATTAAAACGTCTCACTACCCAACTACCTACAGTAGCTTAATTTGTGGAGGACGAAGAGAAAGCACCCATTTGGCAAATGAGCCAGTAGTGAGAAATAAATAATAACTTTTAAGTAGGGTCCAGTGCCTTTTCGATACTTTTAAAATGGTACTGGCGCCTCAACGTGCCTGAACCGATACTTAAAAAAAAAAAAGAACTACAAAAAAAAATATGGATAACATTAAAGAACATTACAAATATTTAAAATAAATCCATAGCTTTCACCTTGGATGCTCTCATTTCCCAAGTTGTGCTTCCCTTAATCTAAGGCTAATAAATGTATTTCACAGTCTGGGTCATTATTTAATACAAAACCACACATAATGTTTCTGCTGTATCGCTGTCAATCACTCTGATAATTAGTTAAGTTGAGTGCTGTCTGTCACTGTCTTAAATCAGTTCTGTGAATGACTGTATGCTCATTCTTTATAAAGTAGCAACAATCTCGTTTTTAAAATACAGTACTGTGCAAAAGTCTTATGGAAAAGAAAGAATAGTGTTTTCATCCCAAAAAAAGGGTTTTAAGCCAGTTATTTATATCTTTTGCTGCAATGTGTCAGTAGGACAGTAGTTTGCCATTAATTTTAATAATAATCTAGTGCAGTAATCAAGCAGTTTGACAATGGCAAAATGAATGTTTGGAAATGTAAACTGATATTTTATACTGACACTCTACAGCAAAATATATAAATAACTGTCCGAACACCATTCTTTTAAGTGAAAATACTGCCTAAGACTTTTGCACAGCAGTGTATGTATAAAGTACGTATGATTAAATTAAGTATATTTAAATAAGTGTAAGGAAACTTTACAGTAGATGAGAAACCGACTGATCGTGACCTTTTGTAAACTGTATTTATGACAAAGAACTTCACAGATACAGATATTCTAACAATCTATCGGTAAACACACACCTTGTGTCCTCTGTCTCTGTTTGAGCTCGCGCTGCTCCACCGCGGTCCGCGGATTGAAGAGCGCGCTGAAAGACGGGAGGAGACCGGACTGACGCCGGTTTCATTTGAAATTTAAGCGGACTGACTCTGAGGCGATCGGATACTACTGGTTCCAACCTACTTTTAAGAAATATATTTTTTGATAAACGAACTCAAAACTGTCTATGCAGTGTGATGTGACTTGTGTCATGTGCAGGTGTGATGGATCGCGTATGGACCAATAGGGTGTCGGAATGGTATGTGTATCTCATCCAACCACAATCAAATTCACTCCATCCTCCTGATGGCGCGATTTATCTGGATAGGTTTTTTTTCTTTCTCTCTCTCTGAACGATAACAATCCGGAATGAAATAGCAGTAACGAATCTATTTTTTAAAATGTAAGGAGTAGAAAGTACAGATACTTGCGTGAAAATGTAAGGAGTAGAAGTAAAAAGTCGGGTGAAAAATAATTACTCAAGTAAAGTATAGATACCCCAAATTTCTACTTAAGTACAGTAACGAAGTATTTGTACTTCGTTACTTGACACCTCTGCGGGTGACATGGTCGAATGCCTTCTCCAGATCCACAAAACACATGTGGACTGGTTGGTAAAACTCCCATGAACCCTTCAGCACCCTGGTGAGGGTATTAAGCCGGTCCAGTGTTCCACAACTGGAACGAAAACCGCATTGTTCCTCCTGAATGCAAGGTTCAACTTTCGGCCAAATTCTCCTCTCCAGTACCCTAGCATAGACTTTCCCAGGAAGGCTGAGGAGTGTGATCCCTCTGTAGTAGGAACACACCCTCTGGTCCCCTTTCTTGAAAAGAGGGACCACCACCCCGGTCTGCCATTCCAGAGGCCTTGTCCCGGACCACCACATGATGCTGCAGAGACGTGTCAGCCAAGACAGCCCCACAACATTCAGGGACTTGA
The DNA here is from genome assembly GCF_003368295.1 of Carassius auratus. Taxonomy (NCBI): domain Eukaryota; kingdom Metazoa; phylum Chordata; class Actinopteri; order Cypriniformes; family Cyprinidae; genus Carassius; species Carassius auratus. The sequence goes on from NC_039295.1 coordinate 1,279,559, forward strand.
GGTACTCAAAGTGGATCTCATACAAACCTGGTGCCTTGCCACCAAGAAGCTTCTTAACTACCTCGGTGACGTAGGTGATGGACAAGTCCATCTCTGAGCCCTCAGCCTCTTCTTCCTCAACGGAAGGCATGTCAGAGGGGTGGAGGAGATCCTGGAAATATTCCTTCCACCGTCCAACGATATCCCCAGTTGCCCACCTCCACTGTAAACAGTGTTGGCAGGGCACTGCTTCTCCTTCCTGAGGCACCATATGGTTTTTATATGGAATCTCTTCGAGGCCAACTGATAGTCTTTCTACATGTCCCCACCAAACTCCTCCCAGACCCGAGGTTTTGCCTCCACAACCGACCGTCAGCTGCCTAAGGAGTCCCGCAAGCCAGGATATGGTAGGACTCCTTCTTCAGCTTGACAGCATCCCTTACTTCTGCTTAAGGGCCAAATGGCAGTGTAGAGTACCCGACCTTCCTGGGGTCTCTTGTAGGGGTGCTGGAAAGTTCAACACTCACGTGGGCAGAGATAGTGACACCTGGAGTGGTTTGATTGGGAGGAATGGCCCCCCTGATCTGAACCCGAATGGTGAGCTATCCCTGACCCAAAGGCGCAGGGAAGCGACCCTTTCGTTCACCAGGGGAAACACCAACACATGGTGACCGAGTTGTGGAACTATGAGCAACCCCACACCAGCCCGCCGCCTCTCGCCGCAGGCAACTCCAAGAGTAGTAGAGAGTCCAGCCTCTCTCAAAGGGGGTGGTTCCAGAACCCAATCTGTGCATGGAGGTGAGCCCGACCATCTCCAGTAGGCACCTCTCAACGTCCCGCACAAGCTCAGGCTCATTCCCTGCCAGTGAGGTGACATTCCACGTCCCTAAGGCCAGTTTCCATGTCCGGAGATCAGGTCGTCGAGGACCCTGCCTTCGACCGCTGCCCGATCCACATTGCACCAGCGGCTTATGATTCCTCCCACAGATGTTGGGTCCACGGGATGTCGGCCTCACATTGCTATTTCGGGCTAAGCCCGGCCGGGCCCCATGAGGGGAGGCCTGGCTACCAGGCGCTCGCTTCAGGTTGGAGCGCTGGCTGTGCCATGCGGGGCGACGTCATGGTCCTTGTTTTTTATTTTTCATGAAAAGGCTATTGAACGTCAAAGGGTAACGAATGTAACCATGGTTCCCTGAGTGGGTAATGAGACACTGCATTCTCTAGGGGTAGCTATGGGGAACACCTCGTTGTGACCCGTGTCTGAAGCATACATTGAAAAAACACCAACTTGTTGGCCGGCGACAGCCTCTGACATCACTACCGGCGCAACTATAAACAAGCCCCAGGAGAACACGTCATTTACTTCTTTGTCTGAAGCTTGCGTCCGAAGCATGGCAGGGAGCAAGAGGACGCAGTGTCTCGTTCCCCACTCAGGGAACCATGGTTACATTCGTAACCTGAGATGTTCCCTTTCAAGGGAACTTCGAACTGCATCCTCTAGGGGTCGCTATGGGGAACAGTATACCCACGCTGCCATGCTGAGGATACATGGGTGGAGTGGCGCCCAAGATGAACAGGGCTTTAACCGACTCAACAAAGGGCACGAAGCAACCGTGCAAAGCCCTCACCATATAGGATTTTAGAAAGAACGCAGAATACTAGCGTGCGAACTTACCACAGTGTGGATTTCAGAAAGTATGCAAAGACTTCACGTGCACATTTACCATTGCATGGATTTTCAAATACTGTTCTAAAGAGGGGCTCTCGTGGCACTCCGTTAGAGCAGCTCATAGATGGAATAGTGTATCTCAAAACAGTATGTTTGACTCGAACTATGGAAACAATACTGGAGCGCTCTGGTGAAAAAAACAGAGAATTCAGTCTCATATGAGAGGGGAACTCTGTGCTCAGAGTAGTGCACTCATAGGCGACCCTTCTTGGAAAAAGGGGAGCGTTGCTAAACTACCACGAGAATCACCCAAAAGCCCCTCATGTTGAGGGAAGCGATGCTTGAGGTGTATAAACAAATACACACTGGCTGAATGAAGCCCAAGGAACCAACGTCTAATTATCTCAAGAAAGGGAATGAAGCGGAGCGCGTAACCCTTACCGTACAGGATTTTAGAAAGTGTGCAAAGTGTTCACGTGAGTTCTTACTAGAGAAAGTACACAAAGCTCAGCGTGTGTACTTAAAGGTTCCTAAGCATTGCAGAGGTGCTCCTCTCTTAGCAGTCGCCAGTTCTTTACACTGTCGAGAGATTGTAGTGGAGTCAGGGAGTAAACTTGTTGCTGACAGACGTCCATTGGCCTACATTTATTAGCTCCTGCACTAGCTGGATGAATCCGTTCCATGCTACCGATTCAAATGACCGTATATCCATAAAACAGAAATTCACGCATTTATCTGTGATCATTGATTTCACCAGAAGGAGTTGGTTTGGCTAGGAAATCACTCATTTGTGTGCTGCGGCTGGTTGGTCCGCTACCGATATATCCACCATGCTCAAAATGTCTTTGTAAATGAGATGATCCCATCTTTTTACTATCGTAACTTAGCACAGCCTTGCAAATTGTACATTGTGCATAACCAGTTGGCTCATCATTTAAGGTTGTCACGATTTGAAAAACAGCCCAGAAGTTTGCCATTTCCTCTGGTGATTTTTACCATTTTAAGTTGGCCATCTTAATATTCTCCATTATTTGCACATGAGGTGAATCGTGGGTCACACTGACGGAAAACTTTTTGTGTGCCTGCGTGCGTGAGGCCATGAGTCATGTCAGTCATATATCAGAGTAATTATCAGATTTTGAAAGTTTTGAGGTTATGAAATGTCTTTTAACAAATTAACAAAGTACAAAGCTTATTGCGATTATTTGGCTGGAGTGCTAGGAATAATGAATGGAATAGTGACATAAAGTTATATACACCGGAATAAATATTGCTGTTCTTATGTTAAAAAGCTCCATGTGATAGATAATTTTTTTTATTCATGCAATACATGGTTTTATTCTCAAAATATTATGACTTCAGTCTCATATTGCTACAACTTCTTTCTTAAAATATTGACTTTAATCTCATAATGTGGCACTAAAATGCTGCTGCGCGAATGAAATACAGTTTTTAGGAAGATTGATTACATTGATAACCCACTACACTCTAAAGGGAAAAATCCATATAAAACTAATTAAAAATAAATACATCTGGAACTGCATACTTAGGACCCATTTTTATACAAAATTATCTACAGTGTACTGGAAGGAAAGGACACTTTATTAACGTAATAAACTGGAAATCTGTTTTATTAAATTGGTCAAAAACACATACTTAAAGAGAAACCACCACATAAGGGTTTGGTACAATGTGTATGGACAGGCAAACATCAACATATTGATAAATGCAGAAATTATGACCAGAAGAAATGTTTACAGCAATGTTTTGACATTTAAAAAGATATCCATCTGTAACAAATGATGCAAACTTACAATAATACAGTGACCGACTTTCTCAAGTCAAGTCATATAGCGCTTTAAACAAAATGCATTGCGTCAAAGCAACTGAACAGCCTTCATTAGGAAAACAGTGTGTCAATAATGCAAAATGACAGTTAAAGGCAGTTCATCATTGAATTAAGTGATGTCATCTCTGTTCAGTTTAAATAGTGTCTGTGCATTTATTTGCAATCAAGTCAACGATATTGCTGTAGATGAAGTGACCCCAACCAAAGTCCTTTTAGGCAAGTCGTGACACTCGGCCACCATCTTGGCCACGCCTTCGGGCAGCTATTTTAGACTAACAAGACCAGGCTCCTATCTAAATGAACGGGCAGAGAGTCAGAACTGCACTTTCACTGGTCACCGGGACACAAAAACTACATGTATAGAAACGGCAGTAAAATATGATCAAAATAGCTGAAAAAGTTTGATGACCTTGCCTCAAAATAAGGTTTAAAACACCTTTTTCCCCCAGGTTATACATTTACTACGCATGCGCAAGGGTGCCTCAACTGTGCGAATACGTCATTGGAACCAGATGATAGGCTTAAATGTTTCCCGGCTTGTCTTTGCCATCTTTGCCGTTACGGGTTTTCCTCATATAGTTGTATTATAGTTGTATAGAGGATTGAGGAAGTGGCATGTCTCTTCCCCAACTAAGCAAGCCAGAGGCGACCGTGACAAGGAACCAAAACTCCATCGGTGACAGAATGGACAAAAAAAAACCTTGGGAGAAACCAGGCTCAGTTGGGGGGCCAGTTCTCCTCTGACCAGACGAAACCAGCAGTTTCATTCCTGGCTACAGCAAAGTCAGATTGTGCAGAAGAATCATCTGTTTCCTGTGGTCTTGTCCTGGTGGTCATCTGAGACAAGGTCTTTACGGGGGATCTGTATCTGGGGCTCTAGTTGTCCTGGTCTCCGCTGTCTTGCAGGGATGTAGAGGTCCTTTCTAGGTGCCGATCCACCTGGTCTGGATACGTACTGGGTCCAGGTGACTGCAGTGACCCTCTGATCTTGATACAGACTGGATCTGGTGGCTACGGTGACCTCGGAATAAGAGAGAAAAAGACTAATATTAGCATAGATACCATTCTTCTAATGATGTAGCAAGTACATTCGGGTGTTATGGGAAGTGTTCCGGTTTACCTAATTAATGCAGCCTAAAAATCCTTTAACGAATTTGGATATTAAAAGCATATTAGTATGTTATGTGTAAGCCAGGATAAAGAGATGGGTCTTTAATCTAGATTTAAACTGCAAGAGTGTGTCTGCCTCCCGAACAATGTTAGGTAGGATGTTCCAGAGTTTAGGCGCCAAATAGGAGAAGGATCTGCCGCCCGCAGTTGATTTTGATATTCTAGGTATTATCAAATTGCCTGAATTTTGAGAATACAACAAACGTGGAGGATTATAATGTAACAACAGCTCATTCAAATACTGAGGTGCTAATCCATTCAGGGCTTTATAAGTAATAAGCAATATTTTAAAATCTATTTTGATATTAAACATCTGCAATTGGATCTCGCTCTCTCACTGTGTCTCTCTGCTGTGCGAATCGTCACAGAAGAACTCCATCCCAAGAGATCCAGCGGTATGTCTAATCATATTTCATGGCCGCCAACCCAGCACCATGAGGCAAGATGGAAGCCAGCCCCACACCACAGCACAAAGTGGCCATCAGCTCAGCCCCAGGAGGCAAGATGGCAACCAACCCAGCGCCACGAGGCAAGATGGTCGCCAACACAGCACCACAGCACAAAGTGGTCACCAGTCTAGCGGCAATGCCCAAGATGGCCACTGAGAAGTTTTTGGATTATTTCTCCATGCTGTCAAAGATCCTAGAGATTCCCAAAACTGTTCACGTCCCGTCTGCTGAGCCAGCACCACAGTACAAGATGGCCACCAACCCAGCGACACTGCACAAGATGGCCACCAGCCCAGAGCCACTGTAGAGGATGGTAGCTACAGTTGGCTTTCCTGAGTTGAGTCAGGTTCCCGTTGACCCTCCAGAGTTGAGTCAGGTTCCGATTGACCTTCCAGAGTCGAGTCATGTTCCCGTTGACCTTCCAGAGTCAAGTCATATTCCCGTTGACCCTCCAGAGTTGAGTCAGATTCCTGTTGACCTTCCAGAGTCAAGTCAGGTGCCCGTTGACTTTCCAGAGTTGAGTCAGGTTCCGGTTGACCCTCCAGAGTCGAGTCAGGTGCTCAAGGACCCTCCAGAGTTGAGTCAGGTGTCGTGGACCCTCCAGAGTCAGGGTTAGTCACCGTTGACCTTCCAGAGTCAGGGTTAGTCACCATTGACCTTCCCGAGTCAGGACTAGTCACCATGGACTTTCCAGAGACAAGGCTAGTCACCGTTGACCTTTAAGAGTCAAGTCAAGTCACTGGTGATCTTCAAGGACAGAGTCAAGTCACCGGTGATCTTCAAGGACTGAGTCAAGTCACCGGGGATCTTCAAGGAACAAAGTCAAGTCACCATTGATCTTCATGAACAAATGCAAGTCACCAATAATCTTCATGAACAAAGGCAAGTCACCACTGATCTTCATGAACAAAGGCAAGTCACCATTGATCTTCATGAACAAATGCAAGTCACCAATAATCTTCATGACCAGAGTCAAGTCAGCACTGATCTTCTGGAATCCAGTATAAACACCATGGGATTACCAGAGTTTCATCCTCCTGTTGGTCCGGCCGCACGGATGTGGTGGTCTTCTGCTCCGCCCTGGGGGCTTTCTGCATCGACCACATGGACGTGGTGGTCTTCTGATCTACCCTGGGGGGCACCCGTTCCGACCACATGGTTGTAGTGGTTTTCTGCTCTGCCCTGGGGTGCTCTCGCCCTGACCACACATTTGTGGTGGTCCTCTGCTCTGCCCTGGGGGGCTTCCACCCTGACCACACAGTTGTGGTGGTCTTCTGCTCTGCCCTGGGGGGCTTCCGCCCTGACCACACGGTTGTGGTGTTCTTCTGCTCTGCCCTGGGGGGTTTCCGCCTTGACCACATTGTTGTGGTGGTCTTCTGCTCCGCCCTGGGCGACTCCGGCCTCGACCACAAGGATGTGGTGGTCTTCTGCTCTGCCTTGGTGGGCGTCACGTGATGTCCTTCAAGGACTTATGTTTTTGTTTTCTTTTGTTTTTTTCTGTCTGTTTCCTCCTATGGACCTGGCCCTCCGTCCCTTCCCCTGATCCTCCGCCGGTCAACCTCCCTCCTGGGTTTCTAGTCTGTGTTTGTCGTTTCGTTTCCCTCTAGGATCTGGCCCTCCGTCCCTCCCTTGATCCTACGCCGGTCCGCTACCCTCCTGGACTCCTTGTTTTGTGTTGCACTTCTCTTGTCTCTGTTTCCCCATTCTACCTGTTACTCTTGTCTTTGTTTTACCATGTTATCTGGCCCTCCGTCCCTCCTCCTAGTCCTCCACCGCTCCACCTCCCTCCTAGTCTCTTTGTCTGTTTGGTTTTCCCTTGGGTTCGGGTGGAGCATCTGGCAGCTGCTCCGTGGAGGAGGGGGTAATGTCACGCTGTCTAGTCTCTGTTTCCCTGGGTGTCCATTAGTGGGCTCACTTCTGCTTAGGCACTTCACCATAGGCACAAGAATTCCTCAAGTCTGGTCCTTTCTTCACAGTAATTGCACTCCAGTTAATTGCACCAGGTGCAGGCAATCTATTGTCATTAGCCTCCTTATAAATACCAGTCTTTCCCTGTTGTTTTTATGGAGTCCTCGTATTCCGAGTTCCCTCAATATCTTCTCATCCTCCGACTTCCCGTTAAGTTTCCATGCCTCTTCCCTACTTGTTTATTTGTTTGTTTGTTTTTGGACAGTCTCTATGGATTTGACCTCTGCTTGTTCAACTACAATTTGGATTACTCTATTTTGATATTAAACATCTGCGATTGGATCTCGCTCTCTCCCTGTGTCTCTCTGATGCGCAAATCGTCACAATTACATGCAGAGTTTTTAGGTCCTACAATTAAAACCTCTGTTTTTTCAGAATTTAGCAGTAAGAAATTACTCGTCATCCATTTTTTTTATATCGACTATGCATTCCATTAGTTTTTCAAATTGGTGTGTTTCACCAGGCCGCGAAGAAATGTAGAGCTGAGTATCATCAGCAAAACAGTGAAAGCTAACACCATGTTTCCTGATGATATCTCCCAAGGGTAACATATAAAGCGTGATGAGTAGCGGCCCTAGTACTGAGCCTTGAGGTACTCTATACTGGACTTGTGATCGATATGATACCTCTTCATACACTACAAATTGATGGCAGTCATATAAATACGATTTAAACCATGCTAATGCACTTCCATTAATGCCAACAAAGTGTTCAAGTCTATGCAAAACAATGTTGTGGTCAATTGTGTCAAACGCAGCACTAAAATCCAATACAACTAATAGAAAGATACAACCACGATCAGATGACAAGAGTAGGTTATTTGTAACTCTAAGGAGAGCAGTCTCAGTACTATGATACAGTCTAAATCCTGACTGGAAATCCTCACAGATACCATTTTCTCTAAGAAGGAATATAATTGTGAGGATACTATCTTTTCTAGTATCTTGGACAGAAAAGGAGATTGGTCTATAATTAACTAATTTGTTGGGGTCAAGTTGTGGTTTTTTGATGAGATGCTTAAAGGGGGGGTGAAATGCTCGTTTTCACTCAATATCCTGTTAATCTTGAGTACCTATAGAGTAGTACTGCATCCTTCATAACTCCAAAAAGTCTTTAGTTTTATTTTATTCATAAGCGAAAGATAGTCTGTACCAATTTTTCCCGGAAAAACACAACCGGCTGGAGGCGTGACGTGTGGGCGGAGCTAAATCATCATGAGCGACAGTAGGCTTTTGCGTTGAGAGCGTTTGGAAGCTGTGACACAGATCCAGAGGCTGAAATTTAACAAGAGCAGCATCAGCAAAGGCGTCTCTATGTGGTATGTACTGAAACTGTATACATTTGCTTAGCGGTTTTGGAAAATGACTAAGTTCCACTTTATGTCGTCTTTTTTTTTTTTTTTTTTTTTTTTTAAGCTGTACATGTGGAAAGTGCAGTTTGATGACAACATTGCATGTTGTTTACTTGATGTGCTTACGCGCTGATAGCTAAGTTAACAACACAGAGATATTTTAAGCAGTTTTACTCACCGCATGCGGTTCCAACACACGATCGCGACCCTTTTTCGTTGGGACTGCATTATCCTTAAGAAATAAACGATGTGCAATCCGAAATGCAGGGAACAAACAAAAACACTTGCACAACTCCATTGATGCTCTGTAAAAATAAACTCCATCCACTGGTCCCTTAATGCTGTTTCTCTTTTGGTACTCTGTGCAGGGTTGTCTTGCCCTGGCAACCAAAAACACACTTCTTTTGTGACATTTCGCAACGCTCTCACTCTGATCAGTGAATGTCTGTGCTCTCAGTGCTCTGCTATATGGGAGCGCACGCTCTTCCGGCAGAAGTGCCTCAGGACCCATATAAGGAAATTCCGCAGTAGCTACTGGTCAGTGGAGTTGTTTTTGGTGAACTGAAAGGTGAGTTTTTTTTAAACACCATGATTCCTTTATCTTTTGGATATTATTATTCAATTCAATTCAATTCAATTCAATTGAATATCTTTTGGATATTATTAGCCTGAATTAGCTGAATAATTACATGATTAAATGTAAAACGTTACTTAAGATGGCTAACTTTAATATCGACAGCTAAATATAATTTCAAGGTTAATGAAAGTAAATTTGCAATGCTTCATTAATTGTTTCTTAATGTGCACATGTGCTGTGAGGATTTACAGCGTTGCTTAAATTGCATGTGTTGTAAAGTATTTGTAGTGCGTTTAGTTATATGCATGTGTTGTGAAGATTTGCAGCGCATTTCGCTATATACATGTGTTGTGATGATTTGCAACGCGTTTCGTTATATGCATGTGTTGTGATGATTTGCAACACTTGTGTTGTCAAACTGATGAAGATGTTTTCTTTTAAATGTGCATGTGTTTTCTTAAGTTGCAGCATGTTGAGTTTTCTCGGCCACTGTACTATTGTATTGCAGTTTTAATACTAATAAATAAATTAATAATTAATGAATGCCATTTTGGCTTTTAATGTGGAGTGAGAAATCGCGGCCTGAAGTGATAATTTCCTCCACATTAATACCAGATTCAGCACAAAATAGATATTACTAAACATTTGAAGTTAACTTTTTTTCTCAGCCAATGTCTTTGGGACATTTTTTATTTTTTATAATTAATTACAGGAAAACTATAAGTCTTTTTTTTTAACTTACATTTTTATTCATTCTTGACAGAGAAATTACATGCATCAGAAATAATTATCAAATATGTTACTAGTGTACAGTCTTATAAAAAGAATATATTTCAGCATTACATTTTGCATTTCCATGTGGTTTCAGCATCACCATACAACCCATCCCCCCCCCCCCCCCCCCGGAAAAAAAAAAAAAACACTTTTGATGTTAGAGCCAAGATCCAAAAACCAGAACCCTAACTTGCTGGCCCTTTACATGAATAAGACTTCTGCTAGACCCCATCGTAAACTAAAAACAGATTTCTGAAGTCGTAATGAGTATGTTATCTTTTCCATTTGATAAAGTTCCCGTACTTTTTGAACCCAGACGTTGTAACAGGGAGGCTCTCCTTGCATCCACTTAATTGTGATGCATTTCAAGGCTGCTGTGAACAGAATATTTAATAGATATGATTTAGCACGTCCTTGCACGCTAACTGGCATAATACCAAGTAAAGCAACTGCTGCATCCTTTCGGAATGACCTCCTGAAAAATCTGGTTTATAGCCTTGTACACTTCATCCCGGTAGTTTTGTAATATAGGACATGACCAAAAAATAAGTGTAGGATTGGGCACTGCTGACCCACAGTTTCTCCAGCACAAACTCTGAACTTTGGGATCTATTTTAGCAACTACATCTGGGGTCCTGAAATATCTACTAATAACTTTCCATTTATATTCCTGCCATGTGTTTGAACTTGTAACCCGATGTGCCCCAATCCACACTCCCTCCCACATTTCGTCAGAAATAATTTTGTCCGTCTCTGCTTCCCATCTTTGTTTTGTCCGAGTGGGCCCATTAAGATTCATTGACAAAAAGATTTTAAATAACTTTGTTATCAATTTCTTATCCCCTTCACCTTTTTGGAATTGAATCAGGGTGTTCTCAATTGGTGTGGGGTTTAGTATTTTTCCCCAGTCCTTATGTGAAGTCAAAAAAGAGCGTAACTGTAAATATCTAAAGAAATCACTTTTCTTGAGATGGAAGTGCCTACATAACTCTTCAAATGACATAAGGTTGTTCCCTTTGATTAACTGATGTAAAAACGTAAGCCGCTGTTCTTCAGCCCATTTTGAGTAACTTTTGTCTAAAGAATTAGGAGTGAAGGATTTAATAAATCCGATGCTTGTTAAAATTTATAAACCTCTTGGCAACTTAAATGCAACTCGTACTTTGTTCCAAATGTTAAGCTTGGTTCTAGTCCACAACGACAGTTCTTTTATTGGGATATCTAAAAATGGTAATACATTTAATGGTTCAGAACACGTTGTTTGTTCAATACTAAGCCACCTCATCTGAGAAACCATGGATCCAAGAAATTAAAGGCTTTAACTGTGCTGCCCAGAAATAATATTTTAGAACTGGAAGATTAAGCCCCCCTTCTCCCTTACTTCTCTGTAGTGTTTTATATTTTATAAGAGGGCGCTTGCTCTGCCATATGAATTTTGATATTGTTTTATCCAAATCAGTGAATGTGGATTTTGGTACTACAATTGGCAACATCTGGAACAAATACAATAATCTCGGTAGCAGATTCATGCGAATGGTTTTGATGCGACCTAGGAAGGAGAGGGGCAATGCTGACCACCGCTCCAGGTCCTTCTTAATTATATCCAGCGTTTTACCATAGTTAGCGTGAAACAAATAATTCAATGAAAGGGGAATACTAATGCCTAAATATTTAATGCCTTCTTTAGACCACCTAAAACCGCTTGTGGAGATGAATATAGTGTCTGTATCCATTCTACAAATTTGGGCCCGAATTTGAAACTCTTTAATGTCTGAATAAGGTATTTCCACGACACACGGTCAAATGCCTTGTCGATATGCTTTTAATAAGTGTGGAGTAAGGATATCCATGAAGCATTTATAGAATTCATTGATCAAACCATCCGGGCCAGGACATTTATTATTCTTAAGGGATGAAATAACGTTTTCAATTTCCCCTTCTCGGATTGGCTCATCTAATTGTTTAGCTTTTGTATCAGATAATTCAGAGACATGTATATTTTGTAAGCAATTTGCTATTCTAGTTTCATCAGGACAGGTATCAGTGTCTTGGTATAAAACCTTGTAAAACTCTGAAAATGCTTCAGCTATTTCTTTAGGTTTATGGATGGATTTATTGGCCGATTTTAGCTTTTGTACTACATTTGATGACCTTTGTTTTTTAAGTCTAAAGGCCAAAAGTCTGCTCGCTCTATTTCCATTTTCATAATATTGCTGTGTGGCAAAACGAAGGTTACCCTCAATTTTTCCTGATAGTAAGTCTTGAAGCTCTCTGCGGGTCTTATTTAAATCATTCAAAATTCTTGGTTCCCTAAACTTTTTATGTTTATGTTCAAGGTCTCTGATTTTATCTTCTAAGTCTTTTTGTTTAGCTATCTTTTGTCTTTTTTTTGCCATCGTGTAGGATATGATACTGCCTCTTAAATAGGCCTTTGCACAGTCCTTGCAAAGGCCTGTGCAAAGGCCTGTGAAATCCTTGTCATTAAGAAGAGAGGCATTAAGTCTCCATTGCTTGAAAGATGGTGTCAAGCCTATATCCCACTGGAGAGTAACAGGTGCATGATCAGAGATCATGATGGGCAATATTGTGATATCTTCAATTCTATGTAGTTCGGCTTTAGCAGTAAAAAAGTAATCTATCCGTGAGTAGGATGCATATCGATTTGAATAAAAAGTAAAATTTCTCTCCTTTGGGAATTTGGATCGCCACACATCCACTAACCCAGCTACTAAGCATTTTGCCCATCTTAGATATGGGGGTATGAGAAGCTGATTGTCTATCTAAATTTGACATCACACAATTAAAATCTCCCCCAATAATCAGAAGGCCGGAGCTGTATTCTGCAATCATATTGAAAACTCACTAAATAAACCCTGGTACATCTTCATTGGGAGCATATACATTTATAATGGATACAGCTGTACCATCAATTATCCCATTTACCAATAAAAATCTACCCTCCCTGTCTTTATGTACTAATGTTTCAGTAAAGTTAATTTGCCTATATATTAAGATGGCAACGCCCCTTTTCCTACCAGAACAATGTGACGAAAAGTAAACTTTATCAGCCCAAGACTTGTTTAATTTCTGATGCTCAGCATCTGATAGATGTGTTTCCTGTAAAAGTGCTACATGACACTTTAACTGTCTGAGTTTCAATAGTACTTTCTTTCTTTTGATTGGACTATGCAGACCCTTCTGTCAGGGTTAGGCAAGGGAGGAACTCAAGTGCAGACAGGAAGTACAAAACAAAGAGTTTATTAAATACAAAAAGGGGAAAACAAAAACCCACGAGGGGGAAAACAAGGGCTAGGGTAGACACTAAATAATTCTACAAAACTCAATAAACAAGGCAAACAAAGACTCAAGACAGGAGAACACTAACTACAAATAACACTCACGGCTATACAGGATACAATCTCAATCACAGGTGAGGAACACTCAAATCACAATGAACCGACGCAAGACAGAGCACACTAGGAGATCTAAATAGGGGGAACAATCAAGACACGACAGATGGCACAGATGGGACAATCAAGACACGACTAGGTTAACAAGGGGGGCGGGGCAAGGGAACGAGACAACACAAGCACATGGCCCAAAGACAAGGCCATGCGCTTGTACACAAAACACGGGTCTGTCATGATCCTGCCTCAAGACTAGGAAAAACCAAGGACACGAGGGCAGAATCATGACAGAACCCCTCCCTTAAGGAGCGGCTTCCAGACGCTCCTCAAGGGATCATCAAACACGGGACACGACTGACATGACAGACTGGGACACAGACACAAACCAACAAGACATGACGAACAACAACAAGGGCAAACATGAATACACAACGGCAGGGTTGGGGTGACAAATAAAAAAAAAACAAACAGGGAAGGGGAGGGGGCGGGACCACAAAGTTCATGGGGGACAGACCAGGGTGGGTGGGAGGGGTAGGGATCTTAGGAGGACAGGACGAAGGCTGACGACGGGGGGTACGGGCAGGTCTGGGTGGTGAGGGGTGGGGAGGGGTCTCGGGACAACTGACAGAGGACATGACAGGAGCAGACACGGGACGCGGGGCAACACTTACGGGACGCGGGGAGACGACAGCTGGACACGGGGAGACAACAGGACACGGGACATCAACTGGACACGGGCCAACATTCACTGGACACGGGGCTACACTCACGGGACACGGGGCTACACTCAGGGGACACGGGGCAAGACTTACGGGACGCGGGGAGACGACATCTACTGGACACGGGAGGACAACATCTACTGGACACGGGGGACCACAGGACACGGGGGGACATTAACGGGACACGGGGCCACATCAACAGGACACGGGGCCACATCAACAGGACACGGGGAGACAACGGCTGGACATTTGGGACTTCTGGGGACAGGGTAAGGGGACAAGACAGGACTGACGGGGATTTCTAAAATTTGGACAAGACGGGACAAATAATCAGAAAATGCTTTAGCAGCTAGGACAATTGGCATCTCCTTATGAGATGAGACCGACTGTACAAGAGTCTTTGCTGCAGAGTCGGCCGCGGCTCTCTCCTCCGCTCTCACGACTGCCGACTTGCATACAGCCCTCTTCTTTGCCGGCTCGGGCACGCTAGCGCTCACCGCTGCTGACTCGGGCACGCTCACTGCTGCTGGCTCGGGCACGCTCACTGCTGCTGGCTCGGGCACGCCACCGCTCTCCGCTGCTGGCTCGGGCAAGCTCACCGCTGCTGGGTCGGGCATGCCAGCGCTCACCGCTGCTGGCACGGGCACGCCAGCGCTCTCCGCTGATGGCATGGGCACGCCCACCGCTGCTGGTACGGGCACGCCAGTGCTCTCCGCTGCTGGCACGGGCACGCCAGCGCTCTCCGCTGCTGGCACGGGAGGAAACGGGGTCACAGGACCGGCAGGCCCCCTCTTCCTCCTCTTCCTCCTTGGGCGCGGTGCAGAGACCACAGCTGGGTCAGAGGCGGGTTGGGGGAGTTCGGTCTCTGGCAGGGCTGACTCCGACGATTCCGAGGCAGACTCCCACGATAACCGTCTCCCTCGCTTCCCGGGGAGACCGACGGGTGTGGGAGGCACCTCAGGACTCGGTGAGGGATGTGCCTGATCCCCCAGAGTGGCCACGGCCAGGATACGACCCTCTGGAACCGTTGGCAGCTGGGTAGGTGGGGACCTCTGGGGCTCCTCCTCTCGCCCGCTCGCTCCGGAACGACCTCCCCTGGTCCCCCGGAACACCACAAGGCGAGAGCCCTCGAAACAATCTCGCTTGCTGGCTGACAACATCCAGTATTGCCTCCTGTCTGCTGAGTTCCCTTTTGTTCGGTTCATTCTGTCAGGGTTAGGCAA
This sequence comes from Carassius auratus, assembly GCF_003368295.1. NCBI lineage: Eukaryota > Metazoa > Chordata > Actinopteri > Cypriniformes > Cyprinidae > Carassius > Carassius auratus. Next base: position 1,294,694 of record NC_039295.1, read on the forward strand.
GGGAGGAACTCAAGTGCAGACAGGAAGTACAAAACAAAGAGTTTATTAAATACAAAAAGGGGAAAACAAAAACCCACGAGGGGGAAAACAAGGGCTAGGGTAGACACTAAATAATTCTACAAAACTCAATAAACAAGGCAAACAAAGACTCAAGACAGGAGAACACTAACTACAAATAACACTCACGGCTATACAGGATACAATCTCAATCACAGGTGAGGAACACTCAAATCACAATGAACCGACGCAAGACAGAGCACACTAGGAGATCTAAATAGGGGGAACAATCAAGACACGACAGGTGGCACAGATGGGACAATCAAGACACGACTAGGTTAACAAGGGGGGCGGGGCAAGGGAACGAGACAACACAAGCACATGGCCCAAAGACAAGGCCATGCGCTTGTACACAAAACACGGGTCTGTCATGATCCTGCCTCAAGACTAGGAAAAACCAAGGACACGAGGGCAGAATCATGACACCTTCACATTATAACTTGTTACAGTTCATGTACTCATGACTAATTCAAGAGATGTATTGTAATATTAAATTGTGCTGGAGGCAGAGACCTGAGACTAGTATAGCACCAATCATTTGAGCAAAGTGAATACTGGAAACCATGATGATTAAGTCAAATGAAAACAATAATGCTTTGTTGTACATTTTTTCTAAACTTAGGAAGACTGAAATACAAATGCCCTGTTGTTTTTTTTAGATGTAATTAGATCCCCGGGGAACAAAAGGATGAGAACGCAACAAATAAAATAGTAATTAAAGGTGTATCTTAATAACATAGTGCAGATAAGTGGGTTTAAGTCCCTAGCCACTATAATAAGCAGCAACAAACACAGCCGAAAAAAAGTTGGCTGTGTACAATAATAGTCAAAAGGAGAAAGATATATTAAGGGGAACAACAAAAACAAAAAAACTAAAAGGTGAAAGAGCTCAGGCTCCTGCAGGTATACATAAAAGTAAATAATTAACCACATAGAATCTGCCAATAGTATTGATACCAACGATGAGGCGGTTCTAAAGTTAGTGATTGAACAACTTAGTATCTGTAATGAAATTTACTGGACCAATTCGTACCACATCAGTGTTTGAGCTTCAGGCACAGCCTACGTTTCAGTTTCAGTGGTTGTAGCGAGGATGGTCTTCTTTATGTAGTCCATAGCCTTAACGGCATCGCTGAACTCTTTACTATCCTCCTTGTACGTGATCTTGAATCTTGCAGGGTAAAGTAGTCCAAAACGCACGTCCCTTCGTCCTCTTAGAGCTTTCCGTGCATCCGTGAAGGCGGCGCGTGCCCTAGCCACACTGGTGGTGTAATTTGGAAAAATTGCTATTCTTTTACCATTGTAGATCAGCGGGGATTGGTCTTTGGCTCTCCTCAGGATGTCAGCGGCGTCTCCATCATAATGCAGCTTGGCAATGATGACACGGGGTCTTTCTGTATCTCTCGTTTTTTTGGGTGCGAACGCTCGGTGTGAGCGGTCGATTTTTACGTCCCGGTCCATCCGCAGAGCCTCTTTGATAATTTTAGAAACCTCTTTAGGGCTGGCAGAGTCCGGCTGCTCCTCAACGCTGACTATTCGGATATTTCCACGCCTCAGCCTTCCCTCCATGTCCTCACACTTGTCACGTAGTTTGACCAGCTCACTCTGAAGTTCATTCACAGTAGACTGTAGAGTATTCACCTCATCAGACCATGATGACAGATCACCTTTCACATCTTCAATGTCCATCTCGATGGTGGCGATTTCTGCTCGAATAGCGGTAGCATTACTGGCTATTTCGGCCCTCGCAGCGTTAATGTCGGCCCTAAGTGTAGTAAACATATCATATCAGCTTTTATCTCCTCGCTCATATCAGAGCTCGTAGATTGTGGAGCGTTGTCTTCTGGAGTGTGCTGCCTCGTGGATCTGGTGTTAGCCTCTAGCTTTGACGCGCTGCCGTGATACTTGAATTTGCGAAGTTTATCCGCCATTTGACATGAAACGTCGGCAAAGACCGACTTCTTTAAAGTCCCAAACTATTATCGATCCAGTTTAAGTACCCTTTAGTTATAAGTTGCCATTTTTAAAACATAAATGTTCATAAACCTGCAGGAGCTCTGAAATGTCTGTCTTTACTCCATCTTGGCTCACTAGCGCCCCCCGGAAAACTATAAGTCTGATCAGTCAGAAGAGATGTAGCACACTAATAGACATCGGGTATCTGACAAGTTTGGGGCTTATTGAGCATCACAGTCCCGCCCACAGCCCGAGAGAGCTCTGGTGCAGGAAGTAAATTTCCCATTCATTTTTCCCATTGACTTTCGGAAAAATCCGTATCTAAAGAGTTTTAGAGCATGTCTGAGAATAACCAGCTACGGCTGAACTCATAAGCATACAACATATCATTTCGAGTGAAAAAAGTAAGAGAAAATCCAAAAAAGTCAAAGGTACAAGACTGTGTACATATTTTCATTTCGTGCGCAGGAACTACTCATCCCATAAACCACCGCGCCTCACTGAATTCGACTGAAGCCCACAGCCGCGAACGAGCCTTTTGAGCGACTTCCAAATCTGATGACGGCTGCCCGCGCAAACTTTTTCCTCCAGTGAATTTTATTTTATATAGTGAATGTGCAGTAATAGCAGTTCTTTCAGTATTAATCGTGTAAATAAATAGTGTTTTATATAGGTATTGTGTATTGATTTTTATATTTATCATCGTGTATTTTATATATTGTTTGCGTGTTTGAAAGCGGTTAACCACAACCACAGCAACATGGTGCAGTGCTTTGTACCTGACTGCAATCACCGCTCAGTCGTCAACACATGTCGTTGCCATTACACAAATGTTCAGTAACTGGACAAAACGGTATGCCTAGTCTAAATATTGTTTTGACAGTGGCATCATAAAATGCTTGATATGACTCATACCATATGAAGGCTACAGTAGCCTAGCTAAAGTGGACGATAATGCTAACTAACGTTACCAACCTCCATGCGAAACTCACCAAAATTTTGTAGGTCTTGTCCCTAATGCTGGCCCTTACAAAACCCACAAGCTGACCCTCGGACACCCTACACTCAACTACCGTTACATGACCCTCTCTTAAGTGGTTTACACCCATTTGAACACTTGTTTTCCTCCTTGAAAAAAGCCATCATGGTAGCCAAGGAGCACACGATTGCACTGTTAAGTCTACCGTGCAAAAAAACACAACACTGGTTTTTATTTTATTTTTATTTTTTTATTAATGATCTTCAGTCTTCATGGACCTTCGGGGGGTTTAACCAGACGGTTACACGAGCTCCACCACTCAGATGCATCACTGTGGGTGTCACGGATTTACGCTGCCTGAAGGAATACGGAGTCGAGGATAAACGGAATTAGGCTTTTAATATATCCAACACAGGGGATATCCAACATGGAGCACAGAGGTAGACACACGTAAGTAGCAAGTGAAGACCCGACAAACCAGAACAGAAAGGACAAGGCTTAAGTACAAAGGATAATGGGGAAACACAGGTGGATGGAATAACTAAATTAACAGGGACATGGAACACATGAGGAATAGAATAGACACACCTGGGAACTAATTAAACTAAACACCGAAGACAGAAACTGGGTCACTGGGGCAAAAACACTAAATGAGTCCAGGTGTGTGACAGTACTCCCCCCTCCCGGTAGGTGCGTCCTCGCACCGTAGAAACAACAGAGGGAGGCGTGGGTGGGAACTTGGGAGGAGGTTCCGGTGGAGGACGGACTCCCAGGAGGGGGCCAGCAGACAGGGACCACAGAAGGAGGAGCCAGGGAGGAGACGACGGAGGAAGGAGCCAGGGAGGAGACAGGAGCAGGAGGAGCCAGATGGTCCACCAGAGACCAGCCAGGACGGAGATCCAAGGTGGAGTCGACGGCGGGAGGAGCCATGGTGAAGGAGGGGTCAACGACACAAGGGGTTGACAGGCGGAGACTGCACCGGTGGGTGAGGAGCCCAAGATGGAGCAGCACAGCCGCAGAGCCAGGGTGACGTCGAGGATCCGGAGGGCCTAGGTGGAGCTGAAGGCTCAGGCGACCAAGGCCGAGGCGGGGTCCTGGCAGACCGCTGTGGAGCCGGAGTGACCGAGGATGGAGGTGGAACTGGAGGGAAGGAGGAGCCTGACAGAGCCGGAGGGATGGAGTGACGAGGTGGAACCAGAGGAGAGGAGTCCCGAGGCGGCGGATGGTCGACGACTGACCAAGGTGGAGCCGGAGGGACGAGGGAGCCCGGTGGAGCAGGTGGGATGACAGGCCACGGTGGAGACGAGGGAGCTAAGAGCCAGGGCGGAGCCGCTGGGTCGAAGGACCAAGGAGGAGTCCAGGGCTCGGAGGCTGGAGGCGGAGACAGGGCCTTAACACGCCAAGGCGGAGCTGGAGACTGGCAGTCCAGCGGCGAACCACCGCGCCCCAATGGCGCGGACTGAGGGTGAGCTGCGGGACTGACTGGCACCAGCAGGGATGGCGAGGAACTGGCTGGTCTAGGAGGAGGAGAGAGGAGAAGGATGGGAGGAAGGACAGGAGGATCAGGACTGGACGGAACCAGCGAAAGAGGAGTAGAGGGACCAGCAGGTTTGGGAGGAGGCGGGAGAGGGAGGCTGGGAGGGAATACAGGAGACACAGAAGATTCAGGGCTGGGTGGAACCAGCGGAGACACAGATGATTCAGGGCTGGACGGAACCAGTGGTGAAACAGAAAAATCATGGCTGGGCGGAACCAGCGGAGACACAGAAGATTCAGGGCTGGGCGGAACCAGTGGTGAAACAGAAAAATCATGGCTGGGCGGAACCAGCGGAGACACAGAAGATTCAGAGCTGGGCGGAACCAGTGGAGACACAGAAGATTCAGAGCTGGGCGGAACCAGCGGAGACACAGAAGATTCAGAGCTGGGCGGAACCAGCGGAGACACAGAAGATTCAGGGCTGGGCGGAACCAGCGGAGAGACAGAAGATTCAGGGCTGGGCGGAACCAGCGGAGAGACAGAAGATTCAGGGCTGGGCGGGACCAGCGGTGACACAGAAGATTCAGGGCTGGGCGGAACCAGCGGAGAAACAGAAAACTCAGGGCTGGGCGGAACCAGCGGAGAAACAGAAAACTCAGGGCTGGGCAGAACCAGCGGAGAAACAGAAAACTCAGGGCTGGGCGGAACCAGCGGAGAAACAGAAAATTCATGGCTGGATGGAACCAGCGGAAATGGAGCAGAGGAAATGACTGGAGGAGGTAGGAGTGGGAGGCTGAGAGGGTATACAGGGGAGTCAGGGCTGGACGGAACCAGCGGAGAAACAGGAAAATTGGGGATTACCTCCATAGACCAGTCCATCAGATCCAGAACTTGCTCCATACGATCTTCAGAGACTGCATATAGCTCACCCTCAGTCGCGGGAGTGTGGGCAGGGCTTTCCTCCAAGCCCTCGATCTCCACAAGGACTCCCACGATGCACGGTGTTGCCGGCTCACACACCTGGTCAGTCGCTCTCTCGAGTTCCGGCTCCCTGTCGGTAAATGGCTCGGGCTCTGCGGCTGCGGTGGGCTCTGGCTCCGTGTAGCGAGATGGTGGCTGGCTGGTCTCTGGGTCGGGAGTGGGACTGGCGAGATCCTCAATCGGGCAGACGGTGAAAGGTGAGCCATTTCTCGCCAGAGTCCACTCCACAAATGCGGCAAAATCCTCCCGAGGACCATCTTCGGACGACAACGCTGACAGTACTCCCCCCTCCCGGTAGGTGCGTCCTCGCACCGTAGAAACAACAGAGGGAGGCGTGGGTGGGAACTTGGGAGGAGGTTGTGGTGGAGGACGGACTCCCAGGAGGGGGCCAGCAGACAGGGACCACAGAAGGAGGAGCCAGGGAGGAGACGACGGAGGAAGGAGCCAGGGAGGAGACAGGAGCAGGAGGAGCCAGATGGTCCACCAGAGACCAGCCAGGACGGAGATCCAAGGTGGAGTCGACGGCGGGAGGAGCCATGGTGAAGGAGGGGTCAACGACACAAGGGGTTGACAGGCGGAGACTGCACCGGTGGGTGAGGAGCCCAAGATGGAGCAGCACAGCCGCAGAGCCAGGGTGACGTCGAGGATCCGGAGGGCCTAGGTGGAGCTGAAGGCTCAGGCGACCAAGGCCGAGGCGGGGTCCTGGCAGACCGCTGTGGAGCCGGAGTGACCGAGGATGGAGGTGGAACTGGAGGGAAGGAGGAGCCTGACAGAGCCGGAGGGATGGAGTGACGAGGTGGAACCAGAGGAGAGGAGTCCCGAGGCGGCGGATGGTCGACGACTGACCAAGGTGGAGCCGGAGGGACGAGGGAGCCCGGTGGAGCAGGTGGGATGACAGGCCACGGTGGAGACGAGGGAGCTAAGAGCCAGGGCGGAGCCGCTGGGTCGAAGGACCGAGGAGGAGTCCAGGGCTCGGAGGCTGGAGGCGGAGACAGGGCCTTAACACGCCAAGGCGGAGCTGGAGACTGGCAGTCCAGCGGCGAACCACCGCGCCCCAATGGCGCGGACTGAGGGTGAGCTGCGGGACTGACTGGCACCAGCAGGGATGGCGAGGAACTGGCTGGTCTAGGAGGAGGAGAGAGGAGAAGGATGGGAGGAAGGACAGGAGGATCAGGACTGGACGGAACCAGCGAAAGAGGAGTAGAGGGACCAGCAGGTTTGGGAGGAGGCGGGAGAGGGAGGCTGGGAGGGAATACAGGAGACACAGAAGATTCAGGGCTGGGTGGAACCAGCGGAGACACAGATGATTCAGGGCTGGACGGAACCAGTGGTGAAACAGAAAAATCATGGCTGGGCGGAACCAGCGGAGACACAGAAGATTCAGGGCTGGGCGGAACCAGTGGTGAAACAGAAAAATCATGGCTGGGCGGAACCAGCGGAGACACAGAAGATTCAGAGCTGGGCGGAACCAGTGGAGACACAGAAGATTCAGAGCTGGGCGGAACCAGCGGAGACACAGAAGATTCAGAGCTGGGCGGAACCAGCGGAGACACAGAAGATTCAGGGCTGGGCGGAACCAGCGGAGAGACAGAAGATTCAGGGCTGGGCGGAACCAGCGGAGAGACAGAAGATTCAGGGCTGGGCGGGACCAGCGGTGACACAGAAGATTCAGGGCTGGGCGGAACCAGCGGAGAAACAGAAAACTCAGGGCTGGGCGGAACCAGCGGAGAAACAGAAAACTCAGGGCTGGGTGGAACCAGCGGAGAAACAGAAAACTCAGGGCTGGGCGGAACCAGCGGAGAAACAGAAAATTCATGGCTGGATGGAACCAGCGGAAATGGAGCAGAGGAAATGACTGGAGGAGGTAGGAGTGGGAGGCTGAGAGGGTATACAGGGGAGTCAGGGCTGGACGGAACCAGCGGAGAAACAGGAAAATTGGGGATTACCTCCATAGACCAGTCCATCAGATCCAGAACTTGCTCCATACGATCTTCAGAGACTGCATATAGCTCACCCTCAGTCGCGGGAGTGTGGGCAGGGCTTTCCTCCACGCCCTCGATCTCCACAAGGACTCCCACGATGCACGGTGTTGCCGGCTCACACACCTGGTCAGTCGCTCTCTCGAGTTCCGGCTCCCTGTCGGTGAATGGCTCGGGCTCTGCGGCTGCGGTGGGCTCTGGCTCCGTGTAGCGAGATGGTGGCTGGCTGGTCTCTGGGTCGGGAGTGGGACTGGCGAGATCCTCAATCGGGCAGACGGTGAAAGGTGAGCCATTTCTCGCCAGAGTCCACTCCACAAATGCGGCAAAATCCTCCCGAGAACCATCTTCGGACGACAACGCTCTGCATTTGGAGTTCAGGCTGGTGTTGTAGAAGGTGCAGAGCGCGTCGTCCGGGTAGCTGGTGGCATTAGCTAATAGGAGAAACTGTCTGGTATGGTCCTCGAGAGAACGTCCTTCCTGCTTCAGCAGGAGGATGAGGAATTCGGGACGATAGAGGGGATCCATAGAACACTATGAAACAAAAAGACTTTGAAAACACAAAAACAAAACGGAGGGGAAAAACACGCAGTTTTCTATTTTCTTCTTTAGGTCAGGTCTTCTGTCACGGATTTACGCTGCCTGAAGGAATACGGAGTCGAGGATAAACGGAATTAGGCTTTTAATATATCCAACACAGGGGATATCCAACATGGAGCACAGAGGTAGACACACGTAAGTAGCAAGTGAAGACCCGACAAACCAGAACAGAAAGGACAAGGCTTAAGTATAAAGGATAATGGGGAAACACAGGTGGATGGAATAACTAAATTAACAGGGACATGGAACACATGAGGAATAGAATAGACACACCTGGGAACTAATTAAACTAAACACGGAAGACAGAAACTGGGTCACTGGGGCAAAAACACTAAATGAGTCCAGGTGTGTGACAGTGGGATTGTGGGATTGTTTACGATTGTGGGTAATGAAGTACTTATCCAAGACATCGCGAATAAAAGGCATTTGTCTCAAAACAAGGTTAGTGCGCCATGAACATTTGGCGTTTATATAAGCATATACTATCGCTTAGTACAGCCGTAGCCGTTTTTAAGTCTACCATGTATGGTTACGCTTTTATGGCTTATTTCCCAAATGTCAATGCAGAAATTGCATTGAATTTTTACTTCCAGCACCAGATGTGGGCCGGACTGTGATGCTCTATTGCATTAAAGCACTAGGACGAGTTAGGCAATGCCTACACGAAGCCAGATATTTCCCTATCCAATCATAAAAAAAAAGAATTCTCAAGAAATATCTGCATCCACACGAAACGGACACAAAACTATGTAGTATACATGTCAGACCAGCAATTGCAGCTGTAATTCTGCCACAGAAATACACAAAAAATGGAGGAGAATACTTGGACTATGTGCATAAACCAAGCGTGTGGTTTACAAACAAACATGGAACAATACATTTATTAATTTTGTTAATGTTAGTTAATAAAAAGACAATTGTTGTGTGTTTTTGTTGCTGTTACATGATGTGGTGTCTGACTACGGACAAGATGTGGGCTGATGACATCATCATTTAAGAAAAAATACAGATTCACTAGCCTTGTCCAAATACCCACACTTACGGTTTTTCACTTGACTACTATGATGCATTTCCTGTTTTTGGTCCAAGTTTTCAAGTGCAGATGAAGACCACAAGTGTGTATAAAACTTGTCCCCTGATGCGACACACTTATAGTATTGTAAAAATGCAAGGGTTTACATAGCTTTATTATAATAAAAAAAAAATACTTCAACTTCTAAATGTCTGTTCAGAAGTCCCTGCAACATGACAATTTTGATTTGTGGTGCTTCTAACTAAGTGATAAAAAGCAGTTCCAAATGTTGTACAAAATAAATATATTAATATATGCAGCAATAAAAACGTGTAGCACTTTGTTTTACTACCAAATAATATGTAATATCTAATTATTATTAATATTTAACTTACATTGGAAAGGTTTCTGTGATTTCTTGTTATCTTGGCAAAAAGTCTCGGAATTTATTTCCACAACATGATGCATGGTGGGACACACTAAGCATTGAATACCACTCTGGAACAGTATTCGAGTGTGTATTTAGGGTGCTAGATTTTGGACAAGGCAACTGACAGGCGAAAACGGAAGGGCAGTATTTTAAAATGTAGCAAGTGTTTACTCTGACTACTCTAGTCTGGCAACAGGTTAAACCCTCTGATGGTTTTCGTTTCTGTCCACGCTCATGTTTTTTGGGGTCTCCAGAGACCCCAGACAATAACATTTAATTTTGTAACAAGATAATAGTTTTTATTTTTATTTTTACAAATGTAATTTTACTCTGTTTGTTAATGTTTTTACTCAACATTTGTGCAGTTTTTTGGAGGATTTATGATATCCTTTAAATTTCTATAAATAAATAAATATTTATTTACTTAAATAGGCTTTTTACAAAAAAAAAACTGCATTTGATGTAAAATTCACTTTATAAAAGACCCAGATTTCTAACTTTCATTCATGTGCATAACATGGATAATTTTAAATGATTAAAATCTAACATTTATACCCATTTTTTTGTGTGGAAAATGCAGTTTTAAAATAAATTTAAAAAATCACTTTAACCACTAGATGGCTATAGAGCTCCACTATATGCTATTTGCTATTTGACTAACTGAACAATATCTTTTCACAAGTTGGATTCAGTTGGATTCATATCTAAATATTATAAAATCACAATTATAACAAAAATAAAATATTTTTTTGTCAAAGTTTAGTATTTTTTTTACTGAAAAACCCCAGTTTTTCAATAATGTTACATTATGATTAGAATCAAAACTGAACAAAATGTTACAAAGAGAAATGTTGGAGTCTTAAGATTTTATCATTTATTTCAATCATTTTAATATAATTCTACAATTTTAATAATTGTAGGAACAATAACTGGTTGTTTCATCTCATACAGTCTCCTTTAAAGTGCACTGCAGGTGTTTATGCATCAATGTATTGCATGCAGTAAGCATGGTAAACTGCATGACTTCTGTAGATGGGGTTGGAGCAGGTTTGTGTGTGTGTGCGTGCTAAATTGTTTTGTCTCATCCTGTCATCTCTCTCTCACTCTCTCTCCCTCTTTGGTGGTTCTGCATTTTGCATCATTTTTTTTTAATAATTATAAGAGAGCAGTTGTTTTATATCCTCACAAGTGTGTGTGTGTGTGTGTACACATTGTCGGTGTCAGTGTCACTACTTTATATTTGTGTTGGTTCTGCATTTTGGATGATTTTATTTGACAAATTATAAGAGAAAAGTTTTTATAGTCTCAAAAATTTATTCCTCTATGTGTGTGTGTGCGTGTACGTGTGTTGTGAGCAATATAATTTAGCATTGTGGATGTTTTTTGCATTGGTGGATGTGTGCCACTTTGTTTGTGCCAATTCTGTCAATGTGTTCTGCGTTGTTTTTGATTTTGATGATGAATTTAGTCTTATTTTGATTGCAGACCACGAGTGTCACAAATTTTGTCACGCTAACATTTAAAACAGATATCATTCCAATATTTATTTTTTTATTTTTAATTTTTTTTGTAGATCTAGAAAGTGTTGAGAGTGGTAGAAGGTTTCATACCATTTGGACAAAGGGACATTTTTTTTTTTTAAATTTGAGCAAAAGTCATTTGGGCTCAAAAAGACCCCGGAAACCATCTGAGGGTTAAAAAAATATTGTTCTCACTCTCCGAAAACGCGGGGTCTGTGTGGAGGAAGTGCCTATACGATACAAAATGTATGTGTATACAGTGAAACGCGTCTCTGTGTGGATAGGGCTTTAGAGTTGGAAAATTAAGTCTCAGAAAAAAATAGAATAACAATATGTTGGTTTTCTCAATATTTTGTCAAGCAAACATAATAATGCTGTTGTCAGATCTAGAATTCTGCACTCTTGAAATCAGACACAGAGATAAAGTACTGCTGAAAGATCACATTTATTTGATTCATGAGTTATAGAATTGATTCGAATTAATTATCAACAGAGAGTGATGAAAGTTGCATGTGTTAATTGTGCACCTTGTTCCTGCAAATAGTGAAGCTGTGAGTTTTGTTGCTTCAAGAATATCAATTTAACCCCCTAGTTGCTGAGAAATATAATGTAGCGATTTAGTATTAAAGCTATTACATTAATAAAACTTAACAAATGCCTATGTGTCACGGTTGGTAAGAGCTGTGACTTCCAGCGCCAGAAAACTACTCCGGTGAGCCAGGTTTCTGCAGAACTTTTCTAAATAAGTGTTTCATGCACTTTGCCTTACAGCCCCGCACGTTCACGCTAACTGTACTGGGCCGCCCTATGGGGGATGGCGGTGTGGGAAAATCAACATCTGTGTTGCGCCTCGATCCACACCCTCTCGCAGGAGATGAGGAGGGTATTCCATCGAGCCGCGGCCGGCAGGGAAGCCGCTCACCAGCCATCTGACCTACATCAGGGAACCTCCTCGTTCACGGATTACTCCATTCAGTTCCACACCCTGGCGGCTGCAGTGGGATCGATTCCTGCATGGGCTGGCCGACCGTGTTCAAAAGGAGATCTACCTCCTCGAGCTGCCCCCCAAACTCAACAGTTTTATTGACTTAACCTTACGAGTTGATGCCCGGATTAATCGCCTGGGTCGTCAGACCAGTCCTACGCGCCATAGAATCTCTCCGGACAGGGGGCGCTCGAGTCGAGAGAATGTGGTCGGTCCCGTTGACGACCATGAACCCATACAGGTGGGTAGAGCTCGGCTGTCCCGGAGGGAGAGAGAGCGTTGGAGGTCCCAAGGACTATGCCTGTACTGTGGAGGCTCAGGACATACCATCTTCTCCTGCCAGGTAAAAGAGCCAGCCCGGTAGTAAACTTGAGGCTACTATCTGGTGGGATCTCCGCTGGGAAGTCCTCAACTACATCAACTACGACTATCCTTCCAATGAAACTGCAGTGGGAGAATCACACTCAAGACTGTCACGCCCTTCTGGACTCCAGAGTTAATTAAAGGTAATTTCATCGACTCACTCCTGGCACGTCACCTGAACATTCCTGTCCTGCCTGTGTCTCTTCCCATGCGTGTCACCACACTCAACGGCCAGGAACTGCCTCACGTCACACACTACACAGAACCCATCACTCTACTCACTTCTGGCAATCATTGTGAAACCATATCCTTTTTCCTCATGGACTCCCCTGTAGCTCCCATTGTGTAAGGTCACCCCTAGTTAATGAAACATAATCCACGAGTGGTATGGGGTATGTTGTCCCTGTTTCTGTCTTTCAGAAGGAGAACATGGTATTGCCAAAGGTGCCCGCAGAGTATCTGGACCTGAAGGAGGTGTTCAGTAAGTCCCGTGCTGCTTCTCTTCCTCCGCATCGTGCCATAGATTTAGTGCCAGGTAAGTCTCCGCCTAAAGGCAAATTATACTCTCTTTCTATTCCTGAGAGGGAGGCCATGGAGAAATAAATTTCTGATTCCTTAGCATCTGAGTTCATCCGTCCTTCTTCTTCTCCAGCGGGGGCGGGATTCTTTTTTGTTGGTAAGAAGGATGGTTCTCTTCGACCTTGTAATAGCCGTGTTTCCACTATCAAGCTAGGACCGGGCATGCTAGTGCGTGCCAGGGCCATTCGCGTTTCCACTGTCACTTCCGGGGCTTGATCGTGCCTCGCCGGGGCTTCCTTGGGGCCAACGGCCAGGGTTTTTTGGCCCGACGAAATCCTTGGGCCAAAGCGGGCCTGCTGGGGCTAGAGGAGTGGTCAAAGTGAAAGGCGGAGCTTTCTCTGGTAAGCGAGTAGACAGGTAAAGGTGTCTGTTGCAGGATGCGCATTTCGCTGTATTACGTCGTGCAAAGAATTTCATTTAAACTTAAAATGGAGAATCGCCAGTACTGGACTATGGAAGATACCAAGGCTCTTCTTTGCATTTGGGCTGAGGATAACTTACAACGGCAGTTTGACGGCGTCTGTAGGAATGAAGATATAATGAAATACATCGTTGCCGAACTCGCAAAGTTAGGTATCCAGCGCACTACGATGCAAGTTCGAGAGAAACTAAAGAAACTACGGGCACAGTATAAAGTCATAAAAACACACAATGGACAAAGCGGTGCCCAGAGAAGGTCCTTTCCATGGTTTGATATAATGGACGGTGTACTGGGTCACCGTCCCTGCGTTAGTGGAGAGACCACTCGGGATACCATGGCAGCTACTGTAGTCGGTGAGTGAATTTACATTGCCAGCAAGTCAACGTAATATGTGAAACTGATAAAAAATGTGCTAATGACTGACATGCATGTGTACTTATGTCTTTCTAAAAATGTATTTATGTGTGTGTGTTAGAATTGGAATGTCAGAGTGATTTCTTGGAGTCTGAAGTCGAACAGGGACCATTTACACCTCCGCTGCTAACATCTACACCTGGTATGCTACTATAATCAGATTCCATCAAAGCGTGATTGCATATTTGTATGTTTTCTTACCAGTATGTAATTATAGCTAAATGTATGTTTATTGTAGAGAGACACGATGGTCCCCAAGAGATTTCAGTAATCAGAGGGGGGTCACATCGCATTCCACAAAGGACCAGAACAGGTAATTTATAGTGTCATGTACCTGCTGAATCGCTCAAACCATCCTAGATGTGGAGCTTATTGTTCATGTACTTTTTTCCTCTTTTCTGTATTTCAGAAAGTTGCAAACGCAAAGCTGCAAATATAGCATCGAGGGAATTTTTGCAGTGTATGCGTGACATTACACAGCAACAGCTGGAAGAAGAGCAGGCGCTGAGAAGGGAGGAAATTAACAAAGACATGATGATGAGAAGAGAGGAGCTGGAGTATGAAGCACAACTCAGACGAGAAGAGATGTCTGAGAGAGAGAAGGAAGCTGATTCTTTTGCTTCTGTTTTTGCACATTTGGCAGCAGCTCTACAAAAAAAGTAGATGAACACTGCACTTGTTTTTGTGTTCTCTAAGCCAAACTTTTTCATATTACTTGTTTTTAAATTATTTGTAAATTGTTTATATACATTGCACAAACACCTGTTTGTTGTGTTTGCACATTTTCATAGCACCTTTGTATTTGTTCGCTGATACAAATTCCACATATAAATAAAGTTATACGTTTGCTGTTTTCCCAGAGACTATTTGAAGTTATTGCATAAGGGGCACATTGTCCAAAATATAAACATTGTTGAATGTAGTCATTCATTTGTTTTAGTACGTTCACAATGCATTTATTCATGTCAGAACATAAAGCTTTTTATTTAAATGACAAGCAAATGTCAAAATGATAAGTGCCACAAATATTTCTTAATCTGCCAGAGAAAGGATTACTGTCTGTGGCCCAAGCCCAAAGGTGTGACTTTTTGAGGACGCTAGCTTCATGTTCCCTTCCTGGCTGTCCAACATTCAGGTCCCAGAACATACCTTTACCATCTACAACTGCTTGTAAAATGATGGAGTGCCAGCCTTTTCTGTTGTGAAAATCAGATTGGTTTTGTGAAGGTTTCAAAATAGGGATGTGAGAACCATCAATAGCACCCACACACTGTGGAATTCCAAACCTCTCCTCAAAATAATCTGCCATCACAGACAGTTGGGCTTGATCAGGTGTTTTGATAAATTTTGGTCTAAGTATTTCAATCACAGCCTTGCAAAAGGCATGCACACAGCGGCAAACAGAGGTCCGACTGACAGCAAACAGGTTAGCGACTGTCCTTTACTCAGTGGTTGTAGCAAGTTTATACAAAGCAATGGCTACCCGTTTCTCCAGAGGAATGCATAATCTGTATGACGTGTCTTGTTGCTGTAGTGCAGGCTTCAGAGTTGTACAAATGTATTTGAATGTTTCTCTTGAAACTCTGAAGTCCTCCTGCCACTGCTCATCTGTGAATCTTTGAGCAGTGTTCTCCCACCAGTCACTAGTTCGGGGATAGGTCCACACCGCTGAGGTACGCATTATATTGGTGTAGTAGTGATGCATCATCTGAAAAATAATAGATTGGAAGGTAAACATTAATTATCCAGTTATTTTATATATCTACAGATGTATATAAATGTCAAAACATAAATAGATCCATCATTTGAAGGATAATCTAAAAGGTAAACAATACGTCCCTAGTTATGTTAAATATCTGTTTATTAATATACACAGATATAAAAAGATGTACAGAATATGAAAATAATGCACTGAAAGGTATGCTTTACTGACTTAATTTTCATAAAGATCTATATTAACATAAATGTTTAAACATTTATGTAAGCTTTGTTTAAAGAACGATAATCAAACCAACTCATTATGTTGCTTACATAATATATCTCATAGGGCTTAGTTATATGTCATCAATTTAGGTTCGCACCGAATATAAGATGCGAATAAATCACTATATTATGTAATTTAACAACTCTTACCATTTCCATCAATTGTATGCGTTTCTGCTTTCGCTGCATCCGGTTTGCACGTCGCAAAATCTCTCTTTTTCGCCCTGCAGCTAACATAAGCTTCCGATGTAAACGCCGCAGAGCTTCTATCTTCATATCTTGCCTTCGCTGCCTCATCTTCCACCAAGAAAACACCAAAAGGAGCAAACAAACAGCCGCTTCGGTTCTCTCCATTTTGCTCGTTCGATAGTCACATCAGAAAGTGCCCTTTCTGAATAACTCATTCTTCCCGCTGAAAGGGGAGGGATTTTGTGACGTTGTTCATGAGAGGCGTATAAAGGGCGTGTTTTAGTGACGCGCAGTGTGCTTCAAGCCCTGCCTGTGGAAACGCGGCGCTATTTTGGCCTTGGTGCTACTGGCCAGAGGCTTTGAGCCCTGCCCGGCCCGCTTTAAGCCCTGGCTCGCACTGGCCCGACAGTGGAAATGTGGCTTTTGATTACCGAGAGCTGAACAACATTATGATAAAGAACACTTATCCATTACCACTCATGTCTTCAGCTTTCGAGAGGTTACAGGGAGCATCCGCATTCACAAAATTGGATTTACGTAATGCTTATCATTTGGTCAGGTTCAGGAAGGGGGATGAATGGAAAACCACCTTAAATACCCCTAGAGGGCACTTTGAATACTTGGTGATGCCGTTCGGGCTCACCAACTCGCCAGGAGTTTTCCAAGCACTCGTTAATGACGTGTTGAGAGATATGGTAGATCAGTTTATATATGTTTATCTGGATGACATACTGATTTTTTCTTCATCTCTCCAGGAACACGTTCAAAACGTCAGACGAGTGCTCCAGAGGTTACTTGAGAATGGGCTTTTTGTCAAGGCGGAGAAATGCGTATTTCATGCACAGTCTGTTTCCTTCCTAGGGTATATCGTCTCGTCCGAGGGAATACGTATGGACCCTGGCAAAGTTAAGGCTGTGATAGATTGGCCATCTCCAGATTCCCGTAAGGCCTTACAGTGGTTTCTGGGGTTCACCAATTTCTATCATCGTTTCATTCGCAATTTCAGCCAACTAGCCTCACCTCTGACAACCTTGACCTCTCCCAGTACTCGATAAGGACGATAAGGTACATCCTTGCACGTTTTTTTTCCCATCGATTATCTCCCGATGAACACAAGTATGACATTGGTAACAGAGAGTTGTTGGCCGTCAAATTAGCTTTAGAGCAGTGGCGTCACTGGCTGGAAGGCTCAGGGGTACCTTTCATTGTTTGGACTGATCATAAGAATTTATAATACATTAAAACTGCCAAAAGACTCAATTCCAGGCAGGCTCGGTGGGCACTTTTTTTTCGGTCGCTTTGATTTTACTTTATCGTACCGGCCGGGTTCCAAAAATGTCAAACCTGATTCTTTATCACGTCTTTTTGATCCCTATGCCCACCTGGTGACTCCCGAGTGTATTTTACCTGAGAAAGTAGTGGTCTCAGCCCTCGTATGGGAGGTCGAGTTGAAGGTCAAGACGGCCTTAGAAGGGGTAGCGCCTTCGCCCGGTTGTCCACCGAATCGTTTATTTGTGCCGGAGGAGTTAAGGTCCGAAGCCGTTCAGTGGGTTCACTGCTCCAATGTGGCTTGTCACCCAGGGATAAGTCGAACTAATGGGTTAGTTAAACAACGATTCTGGTGGCCACGTATGGCTTGTGACATCCGCAGTTTTGTTTTGGCTTGCTCCGTTTGCGCCAGTGGTAAGTCATACAACGGACCTCCTGATGGGCTCCTCCAACCGCTGTCTGTCCCTTCGAGACCCTAGTCCCACATCGCACTAGATTTTGTTACCGCCCTCCCGCCCTCTAATGGCATGACGGTCATTTTGATCGTAGTTGACCGGTTCTTGAAGGTGGCACCTTCAAGGACGTTGCGATGTTTGGTCTCCAAGAATCCTTCTTCCTGGAGTCAACAACTCTCTATTGTGGAGTATGCTCACAATTCATTACCAGTGTCAGCTATGGGCCTTTCTCTTTTTCAGTGCAGTTTAGGTTACCAGCCACCAGTTTTTCCCAGTCTGGAATCTGAAGTCGCGGTCCCCTCTGCTCACGCGTTTGTCCAGAGGTGCCACCACACCTGGATCAGAGCCCGCGAGACCCCGCTCCGGATGAGGGAGCGCACTAAGGCCAAGGCCGATCGCCACCGGTCAAAGCCTCCCGTTTATGTCGTGGGTCAAAAAGTGTGACAGTCCGCCTCAAACTACCTCCAGCGTACAGGAGGATACACCCCGCCTTTCATGTGTCCAAAATGAAACCCGTGTTTTATGCACATATTAATCCGCCTACTTCGGTTCCCCCGCCGCCGCGTCTCATAGATGGAGAACAGACTTATTTGGTTAATCGTATTCTGGTGTCACGGTTGGTAAACCGTGATCTCTGGTTTTTGCACTTTGTGGTGAAGTCTGTGTGTTTCGTGTCTGCACTGATTAGTTTGTGGGCATCTCCGTTAATTGTCATCAGCAGCAGCTGTCACTCATTACACACTCCCTATATATTGGCTTGTCTCACATCTTGTGTTTGTGAGAACGTTGTTTCATGTATGATCTCTGTCTCTTGCTTCTGTGTTGTTCTGTGTTGGATGTCCGTGTCTTCCCCCGGAACCTCATCCACTCTTCGCACCTCGACAAGCATCACGACTTACCTTCGGCTCGATTCTCCGCAGTTCCTGTGCCATCCACTCCTGCTGCCTTTCTCACTGTCACCATCCGGATTACTCACCACCTCACCGCCATCTTGGATTGTCGTCTTCCCAGCATCGTGTTGCACTCTTGTTTGTTTGTTTTATATTCATTAAACTGTTTAACTCGCACTTGTTTCCAGCTCTTCCTTCACCCAGTTGTCACACTATGCTCGTGAATGTTTCCATGTGTGCATGAAATCCGTGTCTCTGTAAGTGATGTGTGTGTGTGTGCGCGCGTGTGCATGTGTGTAAATGAATCCAGCAAAACAATATAGCAATATAAAACACCAAAAGGACTGGTTCCCTTTCTGATTTACTTTAAGTGAATGGGGTTTAGTTACTTTAAAATTAACTATATGTGAAAAAACCCTTAAATGGGACTCAGGTCCATGAAAACTAATGGCTGGATTGTAAGGTACACTTTGTGGATACTTACCCTTCAAGGACTAACACTTGAACCTTGGATTATAATACTTTGGGTTGTATTTACACGGGTGAACACATTGAACTATCAACACATAGTTTCCTCAATTCTGTGTAATGGTAAAGAACCATCCCTTGTGCGCTCCTCATTTGAGAGTCACACTCATGGTCTTCATGGTCAAAAGTGACCGGACACCTGAAATAAAACCTTTTATTCTTCAGTTAAATCAATCTATTATATTTTTGTTAGATAATATTTTTTATTTTGTATTTTGAAAGAATTTCATGGTACTGATTAACATTTATGTGATAATTATGATGTTTTCCATTGAAAATAGAAACATTTTTTAGATTTTACAAATGTTTTTCAATTAATGCAGTATTTCAGATTAAAATAGAGACTATGCCTTTGAAATCCAATTTTTGAAGGCAGAATAGCACCTCCTGGTGAGAGCAAAAAAAAGAAAAACCAGTAATTGAATGGTGTAACCACTAGATTCCTGTATAGGACTCTAGATTTAAATGTATATTAAGGCATTCTCAAAGACTACTTTTTGTCAAGGTTTATATTTTTTGTTGTTTAAAATGTTGATTTGATTTATTTATTTGTTTTGCATTATTACTACATTCAAACCTGAACAAAGAAAGCACTTTGTTACACAAAACATTACAATTCTATAAAAATGTAACAAAAATGAACAGGAATGCTTTGTCAGAGCAATCCTTCTGAGTCTGATCTGATTTTATTTTAACTTATTGTTTCACTCTTCTGACTATATGGTTATAGCCATTTATGCTACTAATTCATTTGAGTAGGTATAATTCTGTATGTGTGTGTCTGTGAGTGTGTGTAAGTAAGTGTGTGTGAGTGGATGTATCCGTTTTACACTCTTGATGTTTTAGAGTGTAACCCCTTCCTTGCTGGCCACTTTTTTTTACTACATTGTGGTCAGATTATTGATTTTATTTGACATAGTTGCAGTGTTACAGTCACACCTGTTCATAGGTGTGTATGTGTGTGTACAAGTGTGTGTCCACCATGAGAGACCATGAGTGTGACTATTTTTTTTTTATGTCCGTTTAACTTATTTGAATCATGCCCTCAATTTTTATTTTAGATTTGTGTTAAATACCAAGTGCCATAAAAGTAACCAAGTTTCGTACCATTGGTGAAGCTATGATTTTCAAAAATTCAAAATGTAAAATTCTCCGGTCAGAAATGACCGAAGACTGCACAAGGACTCTTTGTAGATGTTGTGTTGTTTCAGTTCAGAGGAAAATACGTTTTATTGTGTATTAATGTCATCATTGTTTACACCCAGTGTACAAGTACTGAAAGCAATTCCCCTTTTAACTCTGTTAAACTGTTAATCTCTGCCGAAAAGAATGTGTGTTACACTAACCATATTCAATATTACATTGTAGTATACTCAGTACATGATTTTGGATGCACTGCTAGTAACCCTTAGACCATGATTAGCTTGTTTATATGTCTTTGATTAGAGCAGCAAACCTCTTCAGGAAAGTGGCTCTCCAGGACCTAGTTATCCTAACATTATTGTTATACATAGCCTAAACATTGATGGTAACATAACTGTGTCCAATAGAATATGAAGTTTGCAGCATTGAACTGTACTGGAGATATCGCCTGTTAATCGCCTTTATACAAAAGGCTTGGCAGTAAAATGAAACTATCTGCTGCATCATTATTATTGTTATATTATTATTGTTTCTCAAATAAATGAGGCAGGCTGCTGCAGTCGGCTGTTATCCCCTCACAATGCTGAAATTTAGGGATGTCGCGATCAGGTTTTTTGTGCCCGATCCGAGTCCTTGATTATTGGGTATTTGCCAATACAGAGTCCCAATCCAATATTTATATATTCCTAGTGTCTGTTTCACAATTAAAGTAAATTAAAATGATTCAAATCAATCCAGAGTTAGCAGAATGCATACACTATATAAAGACTTTCATAGATGGAAACATGTCACAATGGTAGACAATGTAACAGACTGTGTGTGTGGTCACGATAGAAAGCATTAACAGCAGTCTGTCAGTCTGATCCGAAGATGCAACCCATTGCAGCATGCTGTAACAACGACATCTCAGATAGTTTGACGGCAGATCAAATAAACGATAAATAAATGAGAGCTTGTTACAAAAGTGCACATCAAATACAATGCACATAGAAGCTTCAGCATGTGTGAAGCGCTAGAACAGACCTCGCAGTTTCTCATGCGTCACACATGCACATTTCTTCTTTTTTGTATATATTTGAGCGTCTTTTCCTTTTAATAAGATTTGGCAAACCCACTTAAAGGCACATACCACCATCTACTTCATGACACCAGCATGACATCTAAAGGACTCGGCTTATGGCATTATAGATAAAACAGTATAACTTTCGGCAAATCTGCTTTGGAATGACGTATACTATGAAAAAATTCTAAACAAATTAAATTGACATACTTAGCTTTTTTTGACAAACATAATAGCTTTTTATCATGAGGGTCTTTGAATGAAGCATGCTAAGTTTTTGCGAATTGAAAACCTTTTATGTCCCTCATATGATATAAAGACCCTTAAAATATGTTTCAGTATTCAACAGTTTCAAAGTTCTAAAGGCACTGAATTGTAGTTGACACAGAACCACAGCTGTTTTATGAGTTCACAAACACCATTACACTGAATTCAACATTAATACATTAAACAGTGGTTTTAATACTAGGCGCATATATTTCCATTTATATACTGTGTATCTCCAGCTAAATGCAGCTGTCCTTCTGAAATTTTCTTTCGTTCTGCAGAGCAATGAAAAATGCAACTTATAAAATGCTGAATACAAATCTATAGCAGTATATAGATATAGTTAGTGTGAGTCCACTGCATTCTGTGTCCCTGTTGCTGAGGACTAAAGGATGCATACTAGATTAGATTGTCCCATCACTCCAGTGGGTAGCCCATTGTTTTTTGTGCAAAATAAAAGTCTTGTCCTGAAATTGTGTCTCTTGCCGCAGGATCTTCACAGCCTTATACTGGGGCACTTTATCTTTATACCGAACCCTTTGGAAGAAACCACACTGTAAAAGAGAAAGAAGCACAATGAGGTATTATATATATATATATATATGTATTAATAACCAGGTTAAAATCATTTTACTTGATATTCTAAGGTTTAAACTTCCATTCCATTGTAATAATAACAATGTACTCCATTGGCAAGACATTACTTCACACCATGCTTGGTCTATTTCAGCTTCAAACTCTTTTCAACTCATCTGTTATTTTTTTAGAGTTATAAAGTTAGTGCTGGACAACCGCTGCTTATCAGATCTTCTTTTGCTGGCCTTCCCACACAAGCTAAGAGTCTAACAACTCTTATATCCAGTATTTTACACATCCTGTATTCCTTGAATGTCATAGCCATCAGCCTCTATGTCACATCCTAATACACTGAATACAAACAGATTCCCATCATCCTTAATCACCAATGATCTGTAGACTTTCATTTTTTAAGAAGGCTATAATGTTTCTTAAAGGGGTAGTTCACCCAGAAATGAAAGTGGTGTCATTAATTACTCACCCTGAGTTCATTCCAAACCTGTAAGACCATGGTCCATCTTTGGAAACACAAAGTAAAATTTTTTTTGATGAATTCAGAGAGTTCTCTGACAACATATGTATCTGGATACATTGTTTACGTTCAGATCAAAGTGTAAACAATGTAAACAATGTATCCAAGTATGGTGCTGTTGACACAGAAAAGCATATGTTGTTTATGTATGGAAACTAAAATCTTAAACTATGTTCCGAAGACAAACAAAGCTTTTACGGGTTTGGAACGACAAGGGGTTAAATGATTATAGGGATGCTCCACCCCAAAATGAAAATTTTGTCATTAATGCAGAATTTTGGGTGAACTATCCCTTTAATGATGTTTATATGTTGAGTAGGAGTATGTAACAGAGAGAGTTGTTTTTGTTGCTGACCTTATTGCATATGCATTTGTTAAAGTTTCACTTTCAGATACAAAATGTATACATTTAGAATAAATCATGCAAGGCGATTTACTAAGGTATGTACCATATTTTTTGGACTATAAGTCGCACCTGAGTATAAGTCACAACAGTCCAAAAATACGTCATGATGAGGAAAAAAACATATATAAGTCGCACTGGACTATAAGTCGCATTTATTTAGAACCAAGAGAAAACATTACCGTCTCCAGCCGCCAGAGGGCGCTCTATGTGTTCAGTGTAGTCTACAGGAGAACTGAGCAGCATAGAGCGCCCTCTCGAGGCTGTAGACGGTAATGTTTTCTGTTAGTTCATTTCTCTCATGTCATGTCATGTCATGTTCATGTCAAATTAATTTTGATAAATAAGTCGCACCTGACTATATGTCGCAGGACCAGCCAAACTATGAAAAAAAGTGCGACTTATAGTCCGGAAAATACGATACTTTCAATTTATTGGTATTCGCATCATTTAATGTCACCTGCACTTGATTATCATAGGCTCTACTCATTTGTGACTCTATGCTCATTATGGAAACGATGTGTTCTTTAATTTGCTAATTTGCTCAGTTACAGGAAATCAATTGCTTGTTCTGCCTTGCATCACTAAAACCACTGCCATCAAGAGTTTTTTTCAAATGTAAATCTCAAATCAAGTGGCTTGTAAGTCTGTAAATGTGCATGATAAATATATTTCCTAGGGAGAGAAACCCTAGCGTTTTAGCATAATAAGAAGGTCTCAATGATGCTTCAATGACAGCGACTCGTTTGTAAGTTGTTAGGCATGCCTATTATTTTTCAAATGCTGGATATCATGCCATGACTCTTCTAGTTTGGAAAGCCACAGCACAGCAGCACACTCCACTGCAGACCGGAGCTGTACCACATGACGGCTGTGCTGGAGGAAGATCAGGCTGGATGAGGCTCTTAGTGAAGTTCAGCAGCCTGCTTCCTCTCCACATCAGATGGCTGCAGCTGCAGTTGAGCGCGGTAAAACTCTGTTTCATACTGAGGCTGCCTCTCCGTGCGCTTGAAAAAACCACACTGCTCCACCAGACGGGAACAGATAACAGAAATATGCAAACAAATGTAGGTACAGACAGAAGAAAACAGAAGGAACTAACAATGGGTGGTTAGTAATTAAAGGAGAGCAACTATTATGCTGAAGGTTATATAAGACAATAGAATGGATGGTAGGAAAATGGAATAATTTTCTTTTCTTTATATGGCTGCACTTCATTAAATACATGCATGAATAAGAATGCAGTCATCTTTTATGAGCGAATGACAACTGTGCTTGCCTCCTATCATATAGCTAGCTGTATGGGCTGCTTTTATGAAACTATGAAACATTCATGCTGTTTTCAGTCATTTACAGCACTGCCCTCAATCATTTCCTGTGGATGGAAAAGAGTTTGGGAACAACATGAGGCCGAGTACATTGTTTATTTTTAGGGTTTGTTTTCATGCCTTTAAATGACAGCAGACTGACTTTTGAGAACCACATTTCCGATGTTTCATAAAGTGAAAGATGTTTCATCTGACCACTGCAGTTTTCTCGGCTCCTTCTTTCTTAAGCATCTTAAAGAGAGAGCCACAGCAGCTCTGTTTGTCACAAAGCTGTTTTACTATACACAAATAAATTGAAAAAAAAGAGAGGGTCATTCTGTTTCCAGAAAAGAGCATAACTGGCAACCAGTAATCAAGCCCTGATCAAGTTCTGACTGCAAATTTATAGCCAATTTATATTCTTTAGGACATTCACCATGACAGTAGTCAAACAAGTGACGAATCACCAAGCTCAACGATGCAAGTTGTGTGGTAGAATTATGGTTTATCTCCTTCGTCTGCAATAAAGATGCTTGTTGAGCGGGTGCAGGTGCACACTTACCTTCCACAGTAAACACACGAGCAGCGCGAGAACAATAATTCCAGCCAGGACAGCGATAAGAATGATCCACCATGGGATGCTGTGCTGGTCTGAGAGCCCATACTCTGGGTAAATCATCACTGACACCTGCACACACACACAACAGTTAATACGCTAACATGAAGATGCTCAGACGTGAGGATGTGTGATCTCCAGTGATGTG
The DNA here is from genome assembly GCF_003368295.1 of Carassius auratus. Classification (NCBI taxonomy): domain Eukaryota; kingdom Metazoa; phylum Chordata; class Actinopteri; order Cypriniformes; family Cyprinidae; genus Carassius; species Carassius auratus. Next base: position 1,319,810 of record NC_039295.1, read on the forward strand.
TGTTGTCTGACCTGTGTAGCAGCGTCCTTCAGCACCAGATGTTTAATGTTGGATTTTATGGTGATATTGGCTCTGACCAGCAGCTCCACAGCACTGACAGATGAAAACTCCTAATGGACAGAAAGTGTAAAAGTGAACACTGTACGGAGATTTCTGCTTCGGCAGTCGAACTGGATGAGCCGATAAAACAATGCACAAATACGCCGGCACTTTGTATTAAACATCATTAACTTTGCAGCAAGTTTATTAAATATTATTTGTAGAAAAAAAAATACATCGAAGGCAGAAATATTGTGAAATATTATTACAGTTTAATATAACTGTTATCTATGTGAATATATGCTAAAATGTAATTTATTCCCATGAACACTATTTTCAGCATCATTCCTCCAGTCTTCAGTGTCACATGATCTTCAGAAATCAGAATAATATGATGATTTACTGCTCAAGAAACATTTCTGATTATTATCATGCAAGCAGTTGTGCTGCTTCATATCTTTTCTGCAAACCATTTTTACAGTTTGAACAGAAAGTTCAAAAGAACAGCATTTATCTTAAATATAAATAATTTTTTGTAGCATTATATGTGTCTATACTGGCACTAGATCATTAAATGCATCCTTAATTAATAAAATTATTTTTTCTTAAGAAATATTGTATTGATTCCGAACTTTTGGGAAGAGTGGTGCAATTAATATTGAAAATTGGTGTCTTTTATGATGTGACTGTGTCTGAATCATATTACAGTAACAGAAGAAAATGTGCAAAAGATGGCACAGCAGACCAGGAGAATATTTTAGTGCAAATCTTGTAATGGGAATTTCTGTCCATTTAAAACTAAGAAACCATAATTAGAATATTACAATACTCATTTCTGCACAAGGAAATGCTGTTTACTTGTTACTAAGTGTCTCGATAAAAAGTCTGAGTATCTTTCAAACATGCAAATCCAAGGATTCCTTTATTGTTATGTTGTTCATCAGTCAGGAAAATTTTGTGCATATAATATTTGCTGGATGATCCGTAAACCGCTCTGAGGCGGAGATGTTGTCTACGAACAAAGAAAATGCAGGAATGCTACTACTCTGTCTAGGAGTTGTGGTGCTACTTGCATTAAAAGCCCAACGCGCTTCACAGTGAAGTACATCAATCCATGTTTATCTGCTTCATATATACGTATGGGTTGTCATGCACAGTATGCACATTTATGGGTTATATTTCACTAGCTGTGGGCTTGTACTTTATGTGTTTGTGGTGATTGCTTTGGCACTGTTTTCTTGTCTGAAGTAAAGTGTAAATGTGTTTTCCGTCTTTTGAAATAATTTTTATAATGTACAGTACATACAAACTCTTTTATTTTCCTCACTGAGTTACTATTAAAAACAATCGTTCACCTCAATGAAAGTGCTGTTCCACACGTGCGCTCGGATCCTGAAATGGATCGAGCCGGAGAATGTGTGAAGAGGACACTGGAAGAGCAGACAGCGTGCAGAGCCCAGTAAACAATCCTGTAACAAACCAACAGATCCATCACCCACACCCTCAGATTAGAAAATAATATACGTCAGGAAAGAGTTTCTAATTTGGTCTATGTCCTGGTCGGCACTCACCAGTGTGAGAGACTTCCTTCTCTCAGAAGCAGAAACAGCTGGAGTGACTTTTCCTACTGGTCTTTTGGGAATAAGGTCTTCTTCGGTCTCCAGATGCGAGCGCACCTTTCTGCTGCCCTGTTCACAGATACCGTCCGTCTCACTCAATACTTGCGTTTATCAATGACGCGCGGCTTCTACTGATGGTGTTTGTGTGTACCTTCAGGTTCTCTGTGTGCGGCGGCTGGTCGAGGGCCAGGTGCAGGGGGTCGAGTGCTGACTGGGGTTCACAGCGAGTGGGGGGCTGACCGTCCACCTGCACTGCACTCGGATACAACAGCCACTTCCTATTGATCAGCTCGTACGGCCACAGGATGTTCATAGATGCCGAGCCAAAAGTTTGGAGAGACGGCCCAGCATTTGACACCTGTTATCACACAAGATAACAATAATCATTGCAAATTCTTATTTAAAAAAAAAAAAACAACCTCTCTCACCACTAGGTCTCGACTTCCCCATAGATTCCCACCACGCCACTCGGTAACCCTAACCTACCTGAGTTTCATTGTTTTAATTTATTACTGACTAGTACTGTATAACCTAGATGACACTATTCGTTACTCATTCGTAACATGAAGAAATGCTAGCTTTGTACAGAAACCTACGAAGATTGTGGAATTTAACACGGAATTCAACAGAACAAAAATATCTGTAGTGCAGAAATTGAGATATGATGCAGGTTCTTCTGAGCAAAATAACTTACAATGAATTCATAGTCCACTGCGCTGCCGATGTCCTGCAGTGATGTCATCGCGCTCTCCCCCCTCACTGCTCCGCTGAAGAACAGCTGATGGGGGCGAGCCAGTCTGCAGGAGACCAAGACAACTTATCAACCCCAGTCCACACATTTAAAGAACAAATTAATAAATCTATTTACAGACCATTTCGAAATAAACTGAAGTGAGAGCATCAGTCATGAGAAAATAAGCTGTTGTTTCAGAAAACAGGTGTAAACATCAAAAATCAGAGACAGGAAGTGAACAGCTACCCGCTGAGCACCAGAGGAAGCTCGATCACCATCCGTGCATACGCTGTGACGGGGGCCAAAGCAGGCTGCTCACTTATCCTGCGTGTGATTCACACATGCATTTCACATCATTTGTTTTGCTCACAAAATAAACAGAAGAAAACAGAACTGAAAAGTCTGGACTCACGTGGACAGTTCAAGATGAACAGACAGTGACGTCGTTTCTATCGTGATCCCAGAAGTGCTCAGAACAAGATAAAATTGGACCTGTCATGAAGAATTCATGGTCAGTTTCTCGAAGGTCAGAATAGTGTAACTGTGAGAAGGTTACTTTACCGTCGCCTCTCTTTTCAGCGGATTGCCCAGTTCACACAGCGCCTGAGAGCCGTTCTGATTCACTTCACACAATACCTTCAAGACACGAACACACAACGCAGTCAGGATGAGGAAACGAGGAGAAATATGACTGAGAAAAGAAAGACAATTGTCTGTCACTGAAACAACTGTAGACCTGCTGCCCCATGAGTCCAGAGTACGAGAGAGTGTTGGGCAGAGACACCAGTAGCTGGGTGTTATGGGCATCATCTCCATCTTCCTGTGGGTTTTCTGGGTCAGATGGCATGTTGGTCACCGTGACCTCCAGCACGACTGACTTCTGATCCGACAGAGAGAACACTGGCACATCAGACTCGTCTCTAAACACAAAGCATGTGGGAGTAATTAAATAATGATGAGTAGAGTTATTAATGCTAAACCCTTGGTGAGATGTCAGAGTTAAGACGTCCATGAAGCATGTCAGCACTGTCTGTAGATGTGGTCAGCTCACACTCTAAACATGACGTAACTCAGACAGAACATATGTGTGTAAGCACTTACCGTGGCAGAGGAATAAAGGCATTTGAAATAGGTGCTTTTGTGCCAAACTGATAGGAGAGTTGAAGGTTGCTCTGGCATATTTTATCCTCACCACAGCCTTCTCTGACAAAATTGACCTGAGTAGTAGACAGAAAGCTTGTATTAAGCATTGCATATTCATTTTTGCTGTTGTGACACTGTTTTTGAATTCCTGATGGGATACTGGAATTACCATTCCACGAATGTTACATAAAAGATAATGTACAGACAGCTAGTCCTTTTCACAAAATAAGCATGGAGTTGATATCTGATTACTTACCAATTAATACACTGGTATGCCATTTTGAGGGTAATATTGCAATATGTAACATTGAGTGAAAATAATTGTATTATGTGAAGATTTAAGGTTGCATGACTATTGCACAAAAAAAGTCAATGGAAAATACTTTGTGTGGACCACTTCATATTCATCATGTAGCCTGTACCAGTAATGACTGTTGCTAGCTGCACACAAATATAATGGGAATACTAATATCAATGATAAGTGCACCAGTGAATGTGTGAAGTAAAAGTGGAGCAGAAGTTAAACATGACACATGTGGAATACATTGTTAGAGACTGTCTAACTAGAAACCATCCATCCAAAGGCACTAGATCTGAATATAAAAGCTCATAATTTGTCACAACGGCCATAATGAGTGCTATGAGAGAGATGAAACTCACACAGCTATTGGGTCAGCGGTGCAGCGGTTGACCAATCACAACCAAATTCAAAGAGTAGAGCACAGAAAGTCCATGTGTTTTACCTCGGAGTAGAGTGTGTTTGAGGGACTGAGGCTCAGGACAGGGCTCAGCTGGTTATGGTGTTTATGTCCCGTGTGGTGGCCATGTCTGCTTCTTCGTATAGTGTGTGTGATAGCCAGAGAGACGGGCCGCAGCTTGTCCCGAATGTTGTCCTAGTGAAATGAGAACATAAGAGTTCCTTCCCATTTCACTTAATATTAACATGCATCTCAAATGCATGACCACTTGTGATCTGACATCACTGAATGCATGCATGCATTAATGAATGTTCTACCTTTACAACCAAAGTCACTGTTTTGCAGTCAGGATGTTTTTGTCCATGTAGCTCCACTACCACCGAATGAACGTACTCCGGCTCTGATGAACTGCGTTCCAGGAAGTGAACTCTGTGAGGAAGACTCAACTTCCTGCGCTCTATGTCTGCCTCAAAATGTACACCAAGTGCTGATGTGGGAGAGCAATACAAACATTCAAACATGTGTGTATGTCTGCACTTACGCTGTATTTTGTGATGGTAGATGTGGTTTATCTTACTGATATGTGGTGAGTAGGAGTCAGGATAAGCAGTGTACGTGTAGCAGGCCTTCACATCCACACTAGATAGACAACACACACATTACAAGTTTCCAAACAAGATGAATTACAAGAACATAGATACACATATTGTTCAGTACTCATCTAATTGCAAAAAATATATAGTGCAATCAATAAAAAGTAACTTCTGACCAAACACCATCTTGCTCCTGGCAGTTGTGCTGTGTCAGATCAATATACTGAGGCTCAATGGAAATGTCTCGGATCACGTGAAGCACTGGACGTGACCTAATGGACAAACGATCAAAGAGTCAAAAAAGATCTGTAAAGGTGCCATCTGTAAAAATTGAGGTAGAAATATCCAAACAATGACCTACACGCATCAAAAGAATGAGAAGAAATAAGTTCGATGATGTCATTAAAAAAATGTCAAGTTATAGTGCTGCAGAGATATCAACCTTAATTAGCATTAGCATTACTAGCCACGGCCCGACAGGTGTCGTAATACCGGTTTCGGCCATGGGAGGCGGTATGTGGGCAACATAACCACCAGCCAACCTGCAATACACGAGTAACTCGCACGGCTTGTGGGCGTGTACTTGAACCTGATGTCAATCGTGTGGAAAGTACAGCCCACTACTTCATACAACATTCCGCCCTCGGAATCACAAATTAAATCCGATAAGAAAAGGAGCCAAACCAGAGTAAACATCAGCACTGCTTTCCATCGCTGGAGACAACTGATGGACCTAAAGAAATGAGGTTCGACTCCGAACTTGCAACAATTATTTTGGATTGGTAAGTTAGATGCTGTTAGTATTTCGCTAGAAGTTTGTTTTATATGTTTATGTATTTTTTGTTCTGGAAGTTATAACATAAAAATGTATCGAAGGCTGTTCGATAAACGTACTAATGTTAGCGATTGCTAACCGTAGCTGCGTTTGATAATTAGCTAGCTATAACTTACCCATTTTTTTATATCATAACTAACCTGCTCTGTCTGGTCTGTTGGTTTCCGTGTCCTCTTTGCTTCGTGGTTTTTCTGTGCATGAGAAAATTGATGTGTGGCGTGAAAGCATGTGAAAAGAGTCACTTGCGTGTGTCTCATGGTGAATGCTTGAGAGTTGGCAGCTCTGGTATCGTTGGTTGGCGCTAGCTTGGTCAACATCAGCTGTCTGATGTTTACCAATGATGTTGACAGAATGCTGTCTGTCAAATTAATTTAATTCAAATAATGTGTATATACAACTCAAAATGTAATATGAACAAAACGAATATGAACATATTCACTGGTAAAGGTGAAGGGGAGTAGCTTGAAGATGTCATGTTTCAAAATCACTTTACATCACCCAACGTTCCTCTGGAGGCAAAACGTCCTCTTAGTCTTCGGCTATGGCTCTAGGGTTGTTCTGAGGGTAGGGGCGGAGCATAGAGACTATGCCGATTCTCGTTTGTTACTCTAGAGTAGACCAATTCACTTTATTGAGGCATACTGCCCCCATCTGGTATGGAATGTGGAGTATGACTTGATTTTTTTGCTAGACATGACAGATGGCACCTTTAAAGTCTCTTGAGTAATAATGACTGCAAGGCATGTATTTTTAAACATTCAGTAGCTATTTTTGTTACAGGACACATGCTTTCAATTCACAGCTCATGTCGATAACATATACAGGCAGTTCATATCTCACCTATAAAGCACAACCTGATCGCTGAGAGAGCCAATAGCTAGATCTGGATACAAATTCCCATCAACATCTAGTCCTCCAGATATGGAATAGCCCAGCCGCTTGACTCCTGCATTAAGCCCGTCCAGAACCTTGAGATGATGACAGATAAATTCAGAATGCTGAGATGACACTCTTGGCTGAATGTTAGTTCTTTAGTACAGCAATTAGTTTGCACTTATTTCTTGTGTGAACAAGAACTTAAAAATATCTTCAGTATAGTGCATAGAGATGGAAATATTTTTGTTGCATTATTCCAAATTAATAGATTATGATCCACAAAATGTATAAATATTATCAGAAATAAACATATTAACAAATAAATAGAGTGGAATCCCCAAATTAATCTTAGGATTTCACAAACGTGAATTAAATTAACAAATAAATAAAATTACATTTGCAAATAAAAAAACATATTCACAATCGTTACAAACATACGGAGCTACAGACATGGCATGCCGGACAAAAATAGTATGTATGCTACATTTTACTATGTTGTTCCCTCGATTTATAAATTAAATGCACAATTTATCAAATCGAGGGAACAAAATAGTGAACGCATCGCATGCATGTTTTAGTACATCGAGGGAACAAATTAGTAAATCGTGTGCATAATACATTTTTTCTTGCATGTCATGTGAGGGGCTTCATACAAACACAACTTTGATTTGTGAGTTGGGTTCTGTGCATTTGTAGATCACTGCACATATTTGTGGATCATGTCTTGTACATTAGTGAATGGCTTTCTGTGCATTTGTGCATCGCTGCAAACATTTGTGGATTTTGAAACATTTCTAGCGAAAAGACATGCTGACAAATCCACAAATGCATGGACTCCACCCACTCAAGCCAATCAGATAACAGCCACATTTCACTGGCCAATTGTAGCATGTTCCCATTACAGCCTTCTTTAATCTGCATTGGATAAGCAAATTTGTGTGGGTGTGATGACCCTGAGTCTTTTGACCCCCCCCCCCCCCATGTTAATTGATAATTAGAGTATATAGGAGTGTTGTGTTTTAAATGGGATAAACACACTCTGTGGGATAGTTTCCCTCAGGAGTGGCTATTGCTCAGTATCTAAGACCTTGCTGATTCTTTCGAATTTTGGGCCCTATTTTAATGATCTAATTGCATGGTATAAAGCGCACAGTGCAGGTGCACTCAGGGCATGTCCGAATCCATTTCTACTAGTTTAACAACGGGAAAACGGTTGGCACGCCAGGGTACATGGTCTAAATAAGTTGTCCCTATTCTCTTAATGAGAAATTGGTATTTTTTTGGGTGTAACGTGCAATAAACCTCGCACCATGAACGGTGTGCTACTTGCATGGCAGAATGTAATTTTTCATTTTTAAAAATGTTTTTGTGCTGCTGCGTGTGCACCCGTCTACAGGCACATATTACTAACATGTTCTTTAAATAACAAAGAAAAAATATTGCACTAGACTTTAGACCAGGTTTGAGTTTGTCTATAGCGCCTGAGCACACCTTTGTGTGTGTGAGTTAGTGAGCCAGTGAGCGAGTGTGTGTGTCTCAGAGAGAGGTTTGCCTGAGAGGGTTTGGTATCAATGCCAGATGAAGAGCCATGGTAAATAAAAACTTTCCCATCTCCATCAAATGGGGCCCCAACAGCAATATCTGAAAACAAACAAATAAAAAATATCAAATGATTAAAAAAAATTCAGTTCTGTAATTGCATTATTTCTAATTTGGCAAGTAGAGTATTTTCTCTTGTGGACAACCACATATGCAGGTCCCAAAGTAGAAAATAGCGCAATAAACGTGAAAACACCTTCATCATGCATCACCAACATCATACAAACAAAACTGATAACACTGAGATTTTCAACGCAGTGATAGACCTATGAGCTGTGTCTATCTGCATGTCTGCATCACAACTCCACATGGAGAATATCTGACTGAGGAATTGAAAAATCTGACTGTGAGACTTCACAAAGATGGAAAAGGATACAGGAAGACCAGGGATCAACTAAAAACAGTGATTGCTGCAGGAATCAGGAGCTATAGAATGAGCCAGAGCACCACTAATCAGAGCGATAATGGCCATCCTCCTAAAACAACACTACGGAAAGTGCACTACTTGCACAATATAGTAAAAAAAATAAATAAATGAACAGGGGTTATCAATGGAAATCATGCGAGTTTATTTGACAATTCAGGTAGACATTGTATAATATCCAGGCTCTTGTTTGCTCTTCAGTACAAAACTATAAGTATAACCTTTGTTTAAGAACATGAAAAGAAGCCTAGGTGAATATTTTGGTAGCATGGTCTTTGGTCTGATGAGTCTATGATAAATTTGTTCATCTCAGATGTTCATCTCATGTGGCATTAACCTGGTCAGGGATACATTAGTGTTGATTCTGAGGAGATGACATTTGTAGATGACACCATAAATGCATGTTGATGTACCAAAATACTGCCAGACAAGATTACTTCCAGTCTGCAGATGAGGAATATTACAGCAAGACAGTGATTTAAAGCACACTGCCAATGTCACAGATGATTATGAAAAGAAGGAACCTTTAAAGGTATGTCATCTGATGGAAATCCAATGATCACCATTTTTAAAAGGTTTTTTTTTTTTTAAGAAAATGAACAACACAACTCCTCCAGTAAAGATCATATATTAAGTACAATGCCTTCTTCTTCTTTCTTTATTTATTAAGGGAAAGGCCTTATATGAGTAATGATGTTATCAGACTTTGTTCCTTGTTTTGTGTGTGTTTTGATCCCCATGTGCCTTCTTAGCCCTTATTCTGTCCTTTCTGTTCCTTTCCCCATTTAGTTCTAATAGTTCCAGTTCCAGATGTTCCTTGTTATTAGGTAACCTCCTCACCTGTCTGCTCTATTTGACTTCTAGCCCGTTCTGTTCTCCCTCGTCCAGAGTTGTTTATGTCAACCCTAGCTACGTGTGTTTCCCTTGTTCCCTGAAAGTGTTTAAAGCCTATATGTTTCAATTCCACTCCTCGCTCCTTCATCTCCTTGCTCTTCACATTAGCAAACCGTGACAGATATAACTGTTACATGTCTATTTTTTAATATATTATAGAATTTGAGGTCAAAGAGGTATGAGGATGAGGTTGTTCTGTAGGTCACTTTACAAGTAGGCTCAATGTAGAGAGAAAAAAAACGCATTAGAAGATCTTTATAAGTATTGTGTAATTACACAGGAGTGTACTCACTTCTGTGCTGTAACAGTAATACAACATTCCATTGCATTTTTTTTTTACAAAGAACCAAATGCAGAATTCAATGTAATCTGTTTTTCTGAGATACCATGAACTAAAGCATATAAACACACTTGATTTCATTCTTACCTTCATAACCATCCCGGTCCAGATCTCCAGCACTACTGACAGTCATCCCAAACATAGAGTCATATGTTCCATTGAGCCTGATCGGTCGTGCCTTTTCCCAGTGGCTGGCCGGGTTCAGGTACACATACACAGCACCTCCAATCTCAGCCTTTCGGTCAAAGAAATTCGGAGCTCCCACCACAAGATCTGTCCAACTGTAGGTGGAATCATGCTGTAAGAATTTATGCACATCAGGTCCATGGCTTTACACATTGACATATAAAGTGTCTTACCCATCACTGTTCAGGTCAGCTACGGCCACAGAATAACCAAAGGAGGAGGCCAGCTCCTCACCCCACAGAATGTGGTCAGGCATCAGCCGGTAGACGTTGTCTTTCCGTAGCAGAACCACGGCTCCTTTGTGACTGGCTCGAGGAGCTCCAGCGACAAACGTCAGCTCAGACTTACTCATAATACCTCTGGCTGAATCCACAGAGAAACCTGTGATGAGAAGGGACACATTTACAAATGGAAACAAATCTTGATCTTGCCTGTTGGACAGTGATTATGTTATATGAGTTTATTCATGTTAGGGTACCACAAAATCAGCCAATACCAGTGTAATGGAATTTGAAAGTCAAAAACAAAGTATTGAAATGTCAACACGTCAATGTTTTTTGTCTACAAACCCAGGTAACTGTTCTGAGCGATGTCCTCAAATGAGCTTTTGGACGGTTCCATTGTTTTGTAGACCAGAGCATCCTCGACTGGACTGGCCATAAATAACAGCCCTGAGATGAGTTTAGATGAGAAAAGGATGATTTAGAGAGAGATAAAAAAAACATCAGCTCATCAAAAGCATATCTCATTACCTTTCCAGTTGTAGGTCCCAGGAGCCCCAAAGAGGATGTAGTTTTTGTCAGGTGTGAAACTCGCTGACAGGCCCTGCTGGCAGAATCCAAACTGCTCATGTCCTTGAGAACGACCTTCACAAAACTTCCACTCTCCTCCATCCAGATCATCTCTCTCGGTCAAATCTTCACTCAGCACATAACAGCGTCCGATTGGGTCACGGGTCTCAAAGGTTTGGTTGACGTGTTGTCTGAGCTCATAGAGATGAGCGCATGTCTGACATCACAACACAAACAGGATCATGTAGTGCTCATGCCAAGATGACCAGGTCCCCATTCTCTATAATTGTGCTTTGATTTTCAAATTAAAACTTTAAGATTGAAAGTCCACATTGTAAGAAAACACGGATGGATGAGATACTTGAGTTGATTTGAATCCCATTTCTGAGGGAGAACTGGAATAAATCTATCTTTGTTTAAATCTATGTTCATTTCCTATTGGGTTGTGTTTTGAGTGTGCATAGTGGTCATGATGAAGAACGCAACAAGGGTCACACATTTGCTGGGCTGGAGCTGATCTCGAGCGTGCTCAATGCTGATGATTGTGGGTGTTTCAGGGACACAAAATGTATTCTTTTAGAAATGTTGAGAACTTGAAAAGAAGGCTGCCTTCCAAGGACCCTTCATACTGAGGTGGCCTTTGATGATCTGGCAGGTGAAGTAAGCCACTTTACAAGGATTCTAAACAAAGACACTTGAACCAGCTCATCAAAGTGATCAGGAGGACTGACAATAACTGAAGTCTGCAGGAAGGTAGCCCTCCTGGAGCAGGGCTGACTAACCCCATTATGTTATTTACTGTATACATGTCTGATCTACCTGTCACAGGTATAAAACATACTCACCACTACTTTTCCACCAATTCCTTGACTTTTGACTGTGACACCCAACCACTGGTTGTCTTTGCTCTCTCGGTCCAGACTCACTTGAGAAAACGAGAAACATTTCTCCTTGAATGGATACAGTTGAGCAGAGCATACATTTTAGTTCATCACATAAAAATGAAGCTAAAATGGTCTTAATAAGTGTTACCATGTCCATCGATGTCCACTCGTTCACACTTCTCCGGTGTAATCGGACATCGATACAGTGCACCGGGACGGCTGCCCCACAAAGTTCCTATGCCCCGGGCCTGAGGCGCCCCAACCAATATCCTGCAGAGGAAGACTAACACTTTAAATGTAGTTACGACATCATGAACAGTTACCAGTTTAAAGAAAATTAAATCATAGCTGCACATTTTTTTTTAGAATTCATTAGATCAGTGGTCTTTGGCTCCTGGGCTTGAGGTTATGTTTGGGCCCTATACCTACACTACAAATGCCTTCAAATAGAACATCATTATGGAGTAACACAAAATATACAAACATATGCTTTGAGGTTCATAAATAGTACAATTAATATGCAACATGTCTAGGCTATAATCAAAGTTTGAATGTTCATCCATCCATCCATCCATCCATCATCTTCCGCTTATCCAGGCCAGCCAGGAGACAGCGTGTCCTAGGTCTTCCCCAGGGCCTCCTCCCGGTGGGAGGTGCCTGGAACACCTCCTTGGGAAGGCATCCAGGAGGCATCCGAAATAGATGCCCGACCTCAGCTGGCTCTTCTCGATGTGGAGGAGCAGCGGCTCTGCTCTGAGCTCCTCCCGAGTGACCGAGCTTCTCACCCTATCTCTAAGGGTGCGCCCAGCCACCCTATGGAGAAAGCTCATTTGGGCCGCCTGTATCCAGAATCTTGTCCTTTCGGTCATGACACACAGCTCATGACAATAGGTGAGAGTAGGAATCAAGATTGACCGGTAAATTGAGAGCTTTGCCTTACAGCTCAGCTCCTTTTTCACCACGACAGACCGGTACAGCGACCGCATTACTGCAGAAGCTGCACCGATCCGTCTGTCAATCTCCCGTTCCATCCTTCCCTCACTCGTGAACAAGACCCCAAGATACCTGAACTCCTCAACTTGAGGCAGGAACTCTCCACCAACCTGAAGTGGGGAATACACCCTTTTCCGACTGAGAACCATGGCCTCGGACTTGGAGGTGCTGATTCTCATCCCAGCCGCTTCACACTCGGCTGCAAACCGTCCCAGTGCACGCTGAAGGTCCTGGTCTGAGGAGGCCAACACGACAACATCATCCGCAAAAAGCAGCGACGAAATCGTATGGTCCCCAAACCGGACACTCTCCGGCCCTAGGCTGCGCCTAGAAAATTCTGTCCATAAAAATTATGAACAGAACTGGTGACAAAGGGCAGCCCTGCCGGAGTCCAACATGCACCGGGAACTGGTCTGACTTACTGCCGGCAATGCGAACCAAGCTCTTGCTCCGGTCGTACAGGGACCGAACAGCTCTAAGCAGGGAGCCTCCGACCCCATACTCCCAGAGCACCCTCCACAGGATGCCACGAGGAACATGGTCAAATGCCTTCTCCAAATCCACAAAACACATGTGGACTGGTTGGGCAAACTCCCATGAAACTTCCAGCACCCTGGAAAGGGTATAGAGCTGGTCCAGTCTTCGTCGACCGGGACGAAAACCACACTGTTCCTCCTGAATCCGAGGTTCCACTATCGGAACAAATTCTCCTCTCCAGTACCCTAGCATAGACTTTCCAGGGGAGGCTAAGAAGTGTGATCCCCCTATAGTTGGAACTAGGGCTGTAGTACTCGAGTCCGGTCTTGGACTCGAGTCCGGACTCGAGACATTTTTCTGTCGTCTCGGACTTGTCTCGGACTCGTTGAATTTGCACTCGGACTTGTCTCGGACTTGGCCATTGGACTCGCCAAGTCTTCTAGTTGGTCTCGACCGAGTCCAGAAAAAAAATAAAAAAAAAAATTTCTCCTTCAAAACAAAACCACATTTGCATGATGTCGCGACTGAAAACGTGTGGAAAACGCTAGGCGCGCCGCTCTCCTTATTTCCAAAGCACTCTGTAATCTGCGCTTGCGCTCCAGTGGCGTCTGCTGTTGCTGGGCAACCATGACCCGCTCTCCATGATGACGCAGAAGTTTCAGCAAAGAATAAATGGAATTCCAGCACTTAAAATCACTTGCAGTAGCTCTGCTAATAGATTCATTTAAAAAATGGCTATCCTTGTACAACTATGATCATCTGTTTCTCTATCTTAGCTTTCAGTATTGTTCCGGGAAAGGATGTGCATGACAAGTGGTGCACTTACTGCGACCTGAAAAGTTTAGATGTTTCTAATTAAATTTTCTACATGTTCGATTGTGTTTTATTTACGTCTACACCTAGATAGCCTTTTTTTTTTCAATAAACGCGTATTAATGTATAGCCTTATGCAACAATTACATATGTAGCTAAATTTTAAAAACTTTATATATGACATTACATATTTACATTTTCATGTAACAGCCAGTATTTGTATCTGTAACAATCACAAAATTTTTCCTATCTGCATTCGGATATAACATCGTACAGTTACTTGATAAGACTGTTATGACTTTTTATATATTTTTTCGTAGTTATCACTGAACAAGTATGTCATGTTAAACTGAAATAATTATTAATTTCTAAAATAATATTTATCATGCAAGCAGAGAGATTGAACAAAGTTAAGCATTAACTGTTCAACAGAGTATTGATAGTTGTGTAAATATTGTCATATAATCCACTACATACCTTTCTATCAAAGTTATCAAGATGAATTTGTGATGACACAGTTTAACTCTGAGTTCTTGTCATATTTTATTACCATTTTATAAACTATAGTGAATAAACTGTGATAATGTGAAATGTTAAAGTTGTCTGAATAAATTTTGGTTTGATTGAATTAAATTTTTACAATGAAGACTATGCAGTGCTATTTTACATTAGATTTTTTGTTTTTTGTACTTGGACACCTACAAAATTGGAAAAATAATACATGTGTAAATAGCACAACTAAATAAATATAAATGAACATAAAAAAAACTATTTCAAACAGGGTCCACTGATACAACCTGCACCTGGGCCCAGCAAACCCCAGCTACAGCCCTGGACAGGCGTGGGCTATTCTTTTGTTATTTCTACATCAATTACGCAGATAAAAGGTCATGGTTGACTCCATGTGTGTCATTTGTGTTTGGAAGCTGTTGCTGTTGAGTCCACATCATTCAGTCAAAGGACGTCCACGGAGGACAACAGTGCTGGATGATCGGAGGATCCTCTCCGTGGTAAAGAAAAACCCTTTCATAACATCCAGCCAAGAGAAGAACACTCTCCAGGAGGCAGACGTGTCTCTGTCAAAGTCTACAATCAAGAGAAGACTTCACCAGAACAAACACAGAGGATTCACTACTAGGTGCAAACATGGCCAGAGTAGACTTTAAGAACGAAAAAACATCTATAATTTACATTAAGATCTACCTGTACCAGAATGACGTGAAGAAACTGGTGTTAGTGGGGTTTATTGATGACGTGACAGAGGACAGAAGAAGTTAGAAGAATTCTCTCTGCCCAGATTCAGTCAAATGGAATTTTAACAGGTTTCTTAAAGCGTCTTAAAACCTTTGCCACAGTTCTTCTGGACTGAGTCAGTCTCAGTTTGTTCTGTTTCTTCATGTCACTCCAGACAGACTGATGATGATCAGATCACATCTCTGCTGTCAGACTCCTTGTGCAAACAAAAATCTCCCTGGATTATTACAATTAATGAAAAAAATGAATGTTTGGAAATGTAATCTTATATTTCCTACTGACACACTACAGCAAAAGATAGAAATAACTCAATTTTTAGTTGCTGAAAATACTAGTGTTCTAATCATTTTGGCCACCACTGTATATGTATGTGTGTGTGTGTGTGTGTGTGTGTATGGAACTGATGTGATATGTGATTTCCAGCTTGAGTCATCGTATGAGAACCTGTCCCATGGATTTTATTTGTAAAAATAGAGAAGGTATTCAAGACAGTGTCAAATCTAAAATCTAAATAAATACGTAGTCAACAGACCATAATGAGTTGATGTGTCTGTCCTATATTGGAGAAGGCTGTGAGGTCGGGTCAATTCTCTTTTAGTCTATAACAGGCAGCAGTTCTCATCTGAGTATAAATAGAGTGCAAACACAGTAACAGCAGACACCATGTGACTTCCTTATACAAGGCCAATCGTTTGTGTCCAAAAGTGCATTTACTGCCTGTACACTGAGACAAGGAAGATCTGATGTCACTGTGTGTGTGTGTGTGTGTGTGTGTGTGTGTCTGTGTGTGCATGTGTGTGTTAGTGTGTGCGTATCCAAAATCATTGTCCTTAAAGGGAAATTAGGAAAATAGCTTATAAGTCATACAGAATTAAGTTTTCTGAATATCTAAAAATAGTAGTTTTGTGTGAGGGGCAATTTTTATGTGCAGGGTTAGTGTAAGGGGATAGAAAATATAGTTTGGATAATAGAAAATCCATTATGCCTATGGAATGAACCTATAAAGCATGGAAACCAGTGTGTGTGTGTGTGTGTGTGTGTGAGCGTGTGTGTGTGCGTGTGTGTGTGTGTGTGTGTGTCAGAGAAAGATCAGTGGCATACCAGAGGCATTAGAAATGATGATCTCAAAGAGATATAAACAGCGAACATTTTTTTGCGACATGTACACTTACTGAATGCGGTTAGTAGTCAATGTTCAACAGTCATATATTCGGGAATTCCCTGGATCGAATCACATGAAACTCTAAACCTTTTAAAAAACGTTTATAAAGAGGGAGAAAAGCACCAGAAGTCAGTGTGTCATGGAGATTGGGTTTATGTCTGGCTGTACTCCTGAAGCTCCCCTTCGAGGATCAATAAACAATATATTGAGATTAAACAACGTGAACAAAGCAAATAAAACCAAAGACAAAAAAAAAACTAAAACAAACAAACAGACATTTAAACGGTAATGCATAAGTAGTAGCTTTCGGGAGCCAGTTAACCATGAGGACAGAAAGATAAGCCACTGACTGAAACCTGTGTCAGATTCTGAATTTGAATTCAGGCCTAAACTCAACCCACTTAAAGCGTCAGACATTAAACTTTTAATGTGACGTCTTTTAACAGCTTCTTGCTAAAGAAGTGTCTTGTAACCGTATAGCTCCTGAACACACACAAGCTGCTTTTAGACGCTGGAGACAGACAGACTGCAGTATGAGTGTGGGACGCTAGTAAACATACAGGTCTGATGGACACTATGAATAGAGAAGAGAGCGATACTTTTACATAAGAGAGAGGGGGAAAAGTTAAACTTCATAGACAGAGATATCACATTTACAGAAGAGATGAGTCAGTGGGGAATGACAAAGCCCTGTGTAATAAAATGACAAGACGTGCCATTTCCCAAGGACACGGAAAAAAACAAAAACATTTCAGCCATATTGAGTTGTTAAAACAGGTGCGCTCGTTCGTTCAACGGTTGTGTTCGATCATTCGCTGGCTGTGCTGTTTTAAATGAAGTGGTTCTGCTGTGTTTCTTGTCACAAGTTCAGTGATGATATTCTCCAGCCAATCAGTGATCAGCAGAGTTTACACGTCACGTTTTGTGGTAATGGTATGGTCCACAGAAACTCAACTCAGGTGTTATTTACATCATACGTGATCAGACGTGACACTGGACAGATCAGATCAGATCAGATCACAGGTGTCTGAAAACACTTTTTCTAAACATCTCTAACTTGACATCTTAAAGGCACAACAGTGTACATGTGTACGCTGAAATCAGAGATGGATTTGTTACAGAAGTGCTGCATTGATGAATATAGTAGTGAATTTAGAGACACACTTTATAACGGGTACTGCCAGCACCCTCATTAGGTGACTAGATGACCAATGGTTCGCTAGCCAACCATCCTAACATACTGTATTATGGCACTATATACCCATTCAAGCTGCGGAAAAATGCTTAGCTATTTTCCATTCAAATCGATGAACATTCATGTATGTCACATAGCATTATAGTGTATGGTGTGATGGTGTTTTGGTGTTTGCATTGGTTCTAAGGTGTTAAATATGATGCAACTGCTGATATCATGCAACGCACAAAAGACTTGTTTAATATATAATACATTAATATGTATGTATTCATTTTACCGAGGTTCTTTAAAGGAAGTGAACATGTTATAAAGCACAATTGGACCCACTTTATATTAAGTGGCCTTAACTACTATGTACTTACATTTTAATTAATAATTTAGTACAATGTACTTATTGTGTACATACATGTTTTAACATTGTACTTAAAAAAAACTACATGTAATTACATCTGTATTTAATTTCTGTAATTACATTTATAATTAGACTGTTGACCCATACTTTACACCTTAACCCACCCTTAAACTTACCTATACCTCCAACCCTCTCCCTAACCTTACCCCTATCCCCCCTCAATAGCAGCAAAAGTGTTTTACAATACAATATGAACACAATAAGTACATTGTACTTATTTTTATGTAAGTACATAGTAGTTAAGGCCACCTTATATAAAGTGGGACCACACAATTAGTTAAAACATGATCACAATGTATACGTCTCTATTAGATTCTAGTCTTGCTGTCTTTTTCACCCTTTACTAGTCGGAGAAACTATGCACCTGATCACTTAGAAAAGCAACAAACCTCTCCACAACAACACATGATTTGTGGAATCAAATCCTCAAATAAATAATGCTTAGTGCTTGAATATTCATACATTATCACCCTTATATGAGCAATAATAAGAGTGATGCTGGCCACTAATAATAGCTGATAATAAGCCGTGAGCTCAGCACAGCGTAATGCTTCTGACTGTAACTCATCTCACACACTCATTGCATGTCTGACAGACCGCAAGCGTCCAGCTTTAACAGTCTCTGCACGACAATATCTGCTGTGTCACTGACTGAACATCATTCTGAGCATGAACAGACCTGTCTCTGATCACAAACGATTCAGCATGAGAGATATCTAATGCTTTATCTCACACGAACACACATTAACAAACTGACAAAATCTCCAAGAGAAAAATCGGATTCCTAGTGTTATTTAAGTATTGACACCAATGAAGAGTGCTGCTATATAAGATCATGTTTCAGCTCACAATCATTCTTTTGCCTTCGATACAAGCCGAGCGATAGACTCACCAGCTGTGAGGTTCAGGTGTGAGCTGCTGGTGCAAAGCCAAAGAGAAGCCGAAGAAACTTCCCTCCTCACCCTCCTTGATGAGGATTGTTGTTGTGTCCAGGTTAAACGCTGAGATCCAGGAGCAGAGAGTGAGCAGAAGGCAGCAGAGTCCTGCCGTGCACCTCCGCTGTGTGCACCACAGAGACATGACAAAGTTCAGCAGCTCTGATAAACACCACAGTCCTGGAGCAACTGCTGATCATGAACACAAGACACTAGAAGAACGAGCAGTGTCAGTCTGAGCTGGGCTCCAGGCAGGAGTAAGACTGCCAAAGAAAGACTGCACAAGTGCACGGCCGCCCCTCCTCACACACACACACACACACACACACAGAGCCGTGAATAGACCACCCACACCCCCCTCAGCTGACATCATCACTCAGCGATCCGTGGCACATTGATCAGGATCACTAGATACGACTAAACTCTGAACAATACGAGGACCTGCATCTGCAGATCAGTGTTCGGTCGCTCCACAAAACTTCCTGTTTGAAATGGTGATTTGTAGATTTTGCAACCTTTCAAACATGCTTTCAGACACATGATGTCCTGAAGTGTTATCCGATTGCATTGTGGCATCTCAGGCAAAATGTTATAGTTAGTTTGTAGTGATATAGCCTGACAGGGTTGATTACTTACCAGCTCATGTCAGTACTAGCCTTGTATTCAAGGTCCTGACACCGCAGTGTGTTTGCAAGTTCATCTTATTTCTACAAACATCCATTTTTCAAAATAATCTATTTACTTTACACAATCATAATATTAGGGTTGACTATTTTCAGTCATAACCTACTGAAAATCTTAACAAAACGTACGGTAAGATAAAGTGAGCTTAGAAAGATTAATGTTGTCATTATAACTATGCAGTCATATTAATGCAAATTTACAGTTTGGACTGTTCCTTACACAAAAAAACAATGAAACTGTAGACTACTGTTTAAACACTTTAATGAAGCTTTACAGTGCATTTTCGTCACTTTTGATAGCATCCACCCTTTTACACTTTCATTGCATAAACATCTGAACGTTATCTTCCTTTGTGTCCACTGAACATCATGAGGGGAGTAAACGATGACAAAACTGACTTTGTTAAGATGAGATCTCACTGATACAAACTAAAGCATGCATGAAGAGGCAATGATGGAGCTGTAATTATAACATTAAATGATGAAGAGAATGTAAAGATGCTTTGGTGCTGTAATCACAGCTCAGCCTGTCATGCATGTGACATGCTCCCACAGCTGTTTCCATGAGTCACGTGACCTCTCTTCCTCTCTGGCCTCATGCAACTGTCAGTCAAAATCTCACAAATTATAAACCCGTTTCTGAAAAGAGAGATACAAGTTTCTGAACTGAAAAGCACATGGTAAGGCGTTTCAGAATTTGTTTACTAGTGATATGAATATGGATTGATTTGCAGTTATGTTGTAAGATAAAAACAACAGTTGCATTTCTGTTTTCCCACACTGAGACAGACGATTAAGGTTTGTTGAACTCTCTGCTATTTTTGTGAATGTTATTTTGAACTTCTGTGGCCCTCAATGCTTCGTGTTAAATGAAATGCTATTTTAGAGTGAGGAGTGCCGGTCCATCAGGAGTAAAACACATTTTAGAAACAGTTAATAATAAAAGATGGGATATTATCAGAAAGCACTGTTCACACATGACAAGGCATGTCCATGACTTTTCAATGTTTTAATTCAGACAACACTGCCTGTAGGTTGCAAAAGTATACTTAATAGACTTTTTTGTCTAAAGTTAATATTTCAATGAAGCTTAGTGTACCTTATGTTTGATGTTATCTGCTATAGTAGCAATGTCTGTTTTCTACAGACCACTATCTGGTATAAATAGACAGAACAGAACGCCTTTGTTCCAATTTAAGGTTTGACATGAAGTGGGCTATATCCTCCCTTTTATTTGATATTATAAAAAGCTCAATTCACTTAGTTTTTCAGTAACAAATGTAGCATTATGATATATAAAATGCAATAATTTTGTGACAATGTCATGCAAAGACATGTTTTTACCACTCAATATATATTAAGATGGTTATATATATATATATATATATATATATATATATATATATATTTGAGATTTGAGTTTTAATTGTTTTACATGTTGTCTCAGCCCTTTTAATCCTCTTAATTATTTAATGTGTGGATGTGACGATTGCGACCAGTGAGACACAGGAGAGAGATAGATCCAATCACAGGTATGTTTATTGGGGTAATCCAAATCGTGGTCAAAAACTCAAGCCAAGGTCAAAACCAAAAAGACAGTCCAAAACAAAGGAAAGGAACAGGAAAGGGAACTCGGAAAACAAGGGGTCTCGGAGGACGAGAAGACTGGAAACACGAAAGGTAAGGACTCTTATACAGACAACATGATAAGACTGGTAAATATAGGGAGGCTAATGACAATTAAGTGAATGCACCTGGTGTAATTAACAGGAGTGCAATTATTGTGATGAAAGAACAACACTAGAGGAATTCTAGTGCCTACGGTGAAGTGCCTAAGGGGAAGTGAGCTCACTAGTGGACACCCAGGGAAACAGAGACTAGACAGCGAGTCAGTGGATGTCTTTAAATGTTCATGGGTCTGCCCATCATGTGATTAGTCACATACAGTTACAGGAATCAGGCTGTAGACCAGTATAAAGTAAGCAGCATGAAAAACAAACAAGGTCATTGACCAAACACTGAACACACTGGATTGTGGAGTTTTTTTTTTTTTTTTTAATGTATTTACCATTCCAGTATCTCACTCATCTTGTATTATCACTTTCTTTGGATTGTATATACACTGTTGGACATTTTTTTTACCTTGGTCATTTTTTGACTTTTTTACCAGCACAGTAGGATTCTTAAGGATTAATTTAAGGTATGATTCAACTGGACAATCTGCTTTTAACAAACTAAGTTATGCTAGTCTTGTTGTGTTGTTTTAAGTTCACTTTTGTAAATACACTATTTATTCATTCTACTTTTGTTGTTTGTCTTATATTTTTAAAAACACTTCTTTTACCTCATACAGTATAATCTGAACCCTTTTAATAATTGTAACATCTTCCTATAAGGGTGAGCATTACATTTCATTCCTATAAGTACTATGTCTTATTACATGCAAAATGGACATTTGTTCCTAGATTTTCCTTTATAAGTAGCTACGAAGTGACTTTCCAAAACCTTCACCCCCTTACCGTGTCTCTCTTGTAGAACTAAATTTGACCTGATCTGATACCACCATCAGAACTTTTAAAGAAGCAGCAGAAGACAAACCTCTTCCACAAGCACTTAACTATCCTAGAAAAATACAAATCATGTACTTAAAATCTAATCTGGATGTGTACCTGCCACTGTGTACTTTGAGTGTTTAAGACAAACTATTTGCTCCTGATGCAGTTTATAATGTGTACAATCATTACATTATAGGTTATGGGACATTTGTAAGTCACCATGATTAAAAGCATCTCCTAAATGAATAAATTTAAATGCAATGCACAACCAACACATTCTCACTCCCAACTCGTCACATTTTGATGCTTGGTCAGGCCCCTTTTGGCGTCACTTTTTGAGACATGGTCCTCACTGCAGAACACAAGATCCAGGGGGCAAGGTTGGATTCAGATCCAACTCCTCCCACCTTGCACATACTTAAACCTACCCGTCTCCACCCCTGATCCCTGAACCCACCCATCTCCATTCCTAAACCTACCAATTTCCACCCCCTAGATGTGGCTCCAACCAACCCCCCTGGATCTTGTGTTCCGCAGTAGGGGCTACTGCTTTTGACTCTCAAGGTACCCAAGTGTCACTTTTCGATGTGCAAGGTCCTACGTTGTTTTTAGTTGTTTGTTTTAATTTAATGGTTTGCATTCATTCATTTAAAAAAAAAAAAAAGTAAATAATTTAATAAAAATGTATACTTTAATTGAAGCACCTAACCCCACCCCTACCTTAAACCTACCCACTTCTGAACAATATAAAA
Source organism: Carassius auratus (assembly GCF_003368295.1). NCBI lineage: Eukaryota > Metazoa > Chordata > Actinopteri > Cypriniformes > Cyprinidae > Carassius > Carassius auratus. The sequence continues at coordinate 1,342,695 of NC_039295.1, forward strand.
CACTTAACGGACAAATATAAGTGCAGTCACAGGTATTTATTGCTAAAACTGACCATAAACAAATAGTATAAAAGCATTAAAAACAAATCATGTTGCAATCCAAGTCTTCTGAAGCCAGAGTAAAACAGTTTTAATCGCCCAAAATTATCCCACTCCATTAACGGGCTTAAATCCCATTCAAAAAGATACTCCCATACCTTAGTATGACGCAGTTGGTCACGAGACACACAAGAGTTAATAGCATTACACAACCAAGGCTGATTTTAAAGGGTTAGTTCACTCAAAAATGAAAATTATGTCATTAATAACTCAACCTTATGCTGTTCAAAACATGTAAGACCTCCTTTTATCTTCGGAACACAGTTTAAGATATTTTAGATTTAGTCCCAGAGATCTCAGTCCCTCCATTGAAGCTGTGTGTGTGGTCTACTGTCCAGAAAGGTAAGAAAAACATCATCAAAGTAGTCCATGTGACATCCTAGGGTTGGTTAGATTTTTTTGAAGCATCGAAAATACATTTTGGTCCAAAAATAGCAAAAACTACAACTTTATTCAGCATTGTCTTCTCTTCCGTGTCTGTTGTGAGAGAGAGTTCAAATCAAAGCAGTCTGGATATCCGGTTCGAGAACGAATCATTCAGTTCACCAAATTGAACTGAATCGTTTTAAACGGTTCGCATCTCTAATACGCATTAATCCACAAATGACTTCAACTGTTAACTTTTTTAATGTGACTGACACTCCCTCTGAGTTCAAACAAACCAATATCCCAGAGTAATTCATGTACTCAAACAGTACACTGACTGAACTGCTGTGATGAACACCGAGACGAGCCAGATAACAAACAATAGACTGACTCGTTCACGAGTGAAGAACCGTTTCTGTCAGACACGTCCGATTCATGAACCGAGGAGCTGATGATACTGCGCATGTGTGATTCAGCATGAAACAGACAGACCCACAGAGCGTCTGAACTGAACTGATTCTTTTGGTGATTGATTCTGAACTGATTGATTCGGGTAAACCGAAGTCTTGAATCAAGGGCAAATAATCGCAAATGATGCCATTACATCGGTTTATTTTATCGAACTGTCCAAAAGAACTACTGGTGATCCGAAAACCCATGCAACCGGTTCTTCACTCGTGAACGAGTCAGTCTATTGTTCGTTATCTGGCTCGGCTCGGTGTTCATCTTCATAGCAGTTCAGTCAGTGTACTATTTGAGTGCAGGGGGAAGAGAAGACAATGCTGAATAAAGTCGTAGTTTTTGCTATTTTTGGACCAAAATTTATTTTCGATGCTTCAAAAAATTCTAACGGACCCTCTGATGTCACATGGACTACTTTGATGATGTTTTTCTTACCTTTCTGGACATGGACAGTAGACCGTACACACAGTTTCAGTGGAGGCACTGAGAGCTCTCGGACTAAATCTAAAATATCTTAAACTGTGTTCCGAAGATAAAAGGAGGTCTTAAAAGGGTGAGTTATTAATGACATAATTTTCATTTTTGGGTGAACTAACCCTTTAAGGCTTCTCCTGGCAGCATTTTTTGAATATGCACAGACTGCAGCAAATGGCAGATGGCTTGTTGGGTTGCGGACAAGTGGGAAAGATGGCGGCAGCGTCAGCGGGGCAAGATCGGAAAGTTATTAATCGTAAGTTTTACAAAAATAATAAGTCTTGGAGGAAATATCTCTTTTGAGGTGGTTGAGCACGACTGTTCCGTGAATGTATCAGAGGTAGGTAGTTGGGCTGACATGGAATGTAATGATGAGAATGATGAGAATGAAGAGGAAGTAAGGAAATTGATATATGTCAATCAAGGAAAAGGCAGCAAAAGAGTTAGAAGTGATATTGAAGAGAAATCGTGGAATGAAGATGAAGAGAACGTTGTAAGAGAAAGACCTGAAAAGTGTACAGTCATAGTAAGATTTAATGAGAAATCGCAAAGTGTCATGAAGAAAATCAACCCATTTACTTTGACAACAGCCCTGGCAAATAAAATAGGGAAAATAATATATGTAATAATAATATAATAAAGGTCCTAAATGATGGCAATCTACTGATAAGATGTGCAAAAGAAAATCAAGTTGAGAAAGCTCTCAGAATTAAAGAAATAGGGAAGATAAAGGTGGAAAGTGCAGGAAAAATTGGGACAAATGGTGGTGGAAGCAAAGGAGTCATTACAGGAGTACCAGTGAGTGTAGGAATGTAGGAAATCAAGAAGATTTAATCAAAGCTCAAAAGTTAAAGACTACAAAATAAATAAGAGAGGAAAGTGAAACTATATTGATTGAATTTGAAGACAATATACCAACGAAAGTGTTCCTGGGGTTTTTGAGTTAAACAGTGAGAGTCTATGTTCCAAAACCATTGAGATGTTTAAACTGCCAAAGGTTTGATCATATAGCAGGTAAATGTAAAGAACAGAGAAGATGTGCAAGATGTTGCGGGGATCATGAATATGGAAAGCGTGGAGCAGGAGTTCAGCCAAAGTGCTGTAATTGTGGCGGAGCTCATAATGTGGCCTACGGAGGTTGTGAGATTTATGAAACGGGAGAATGAAATCCAGAAAACTAAAGTAGAAAGAAAGATACCTATGCAGAATCTGCAAGAATAGTGAATGGATAGAAAAGAGATGTTATCAGCCAAGGGACAGTCAGGAACCAGGGGCAGGAAAAAAGATCAAATGTCAAGTCAGGATGTACCATGGATTGGGTCATTTTAATTATGGTAATCCTATTAAAATTGAATGCCAGGAGTTTACTGGCAAATGGTCAAGAATTTAAACACTTCGTTAATACACGTGTGGTAAAACATGACATAACATGGTTGAAATCAAACCTAGATTTTATAATATATGGGTTTTTAGGCATAAGGAAGGACAGAGTTCTTGGGAAAGGTGGGGGGGTGCTACATTTATCAAACAAGGAATTACATATAGACAACTGGGTCTGGGAGATGAATAGGAATATGTAGTGTTGGAAATATGGGATAGGGGGGAGAAAATGGTCATAATAAATTACTATAATCCCTGTAAAATTTAGATCTGAATAACTTGCTGACAATACAAGGACAAGACAATAATAAATTGGTATGGAGGGAAAAGAAGGGAAAGATCGCAAATTATCAGAGTGGGTTTAGGAAAGGTAAAAATACCATGGATGCAGTTGTAAGACAGTTGTAGAAAATCAAATAAGGAAAGCACAGGAAAATAATGAGACAGTGATTGCAGTATTTTTGGACATAGAAAAAGTTTATGATAGGATGTGGAAGGAAGGAGTATTAATTAAGTTACACAAATTGGGAATCGGAGCGAGAGTGTATAATTGGATAAAATATTTTTGGTTTGAAAGGAAAATACAAGTAAAGATAGGGTCTAAAATGTCAAACCAGTATACAGTAGAAAATGGTACACCTCAAGGTAGTGTAATAAGCCCATTTCTATTCATAATAATGATTAATGACATATTTTTTAAGATAGCAGCTGATATAGGTAGGTCACGTTTTAAAGATGATGGGGAACTGTGGAAGAGAGGGAGGAATAAGGAGTTTGTAGTTGGTAAAGTTTAAGGAGCTGTGGATAAGGTGGTGGAATGGGGGAAAGAATGGGGATGTCGATTCTCAGTGGAAAAAACCCAAAGTGTTTCTTCACTAATAAAAGACTAGATGAGAGATTGAAAATAAAGATGTATAGGAAAGAAATACAAAGAGTTAGAACATTAAAATTTCTCCATTAAATTAAATTAAATTTAAATGTATGCTTTTAGCAGACACTTTTGTCCAAAGCGACTTACAGTGCATTCAGGCTATCAATTTTTACATATCATATCATTTATCTATTATTTCTGGGGGTGTTGTGTGATTCCTGATTAACATGGGCAGATCATATAAGGAAAATAGTTGAAAAAAGTAAAAAAGTAAAAAAGTAATAAATGTAATGAGGTGCTTGACGGGCAGAGAATGGGGGGCAAGCTGCCAAGCATTAAAAAGAATATATGTTGCCCTGATAAGATCTAATATGGACTATGGCAGTATAGTATATGCTTCAGCAGCTAGATCCCATTTTAAAAAGCTGGAGGTAATTTAGGCTCAGGCATTGAGAGGGTATTGTGGAGCTTTTAAAACATCACCTGTATCAGCTATACAGGTAGAGGTAGGATAAATGCCACTGGAAATAAGGAGGAGACAGTTAAAAGCAAATTACTGGGTTAATTTACAGGGGCATAATGATTTTTGCACCCCACAAAAGAAGTGCTGATGGAATGCTGGAGAAAAGACAGAAGTAAGAAGAACAACTTCGGTCATATAGGAAATAATATGGCAAAAGAGCCCCATGGAAGATGACATGTCCGAAGGTGGATTGGCATCTACTAGAGGCTAAGAGGAAAGAACAAAATGCTGATCTGGTTGGAGTCTTTAATGATTATATTTCTGAAGTGTATAAAAACTATACTCAAATCTATACAGATGGTACAAACATCCCTGAGACAGGAGTAACAGGAATAGGTGTGGTGGTTCCAGAGAGGGGAATTGAAATCAATAGAAGAACAACTAATAATGTAGCAGTGTATTCAGTGGAGATGGTTGCAATTTTAATTGCATTACGGTGGGTGGAAAAATAAAAAAAATAGTCAAAATCATAATATGCACACACTCAGCTTCAGTTCTTGATAGTTTAATGTCTTTCCATTCCGTTTTATTTTTTTTTTTGCCTCCCTAAATTAGTATAGAAATATATTGTGATGTAAACCCACTGACTGGTCCACACTCCGGAACAGAAGGTGGCGGTAATGCACCATTAAGCTTCATGCCAACCGCCCCTTAAATAAAGAAGAAGAAGAAGAAAAGAAGAAGAAGACTGAAGCAAACAGGATGAGCTTTATTCCTGGGGGGCATAATTTCTATTTTATTGAAGCACCCCTGGGCACCGCCATTGGCTAGCGGACCCCCACCTGCTGTTAGCATTCTGACTCCCATTCATTTTGGCGTCACTTTGACAGCGAATAACTTAACATCTGAGGCTTTTAAAGACTCAATTTGTACGTTCATTATTTCAAAAGAAATGCGAAAATGTATAAAATGCCCCATTACCCCGTAGAACTAGTTTTTGTTGAAATAGGCTAACGATTGCGTCATAACCTGCGGCTCTCTGTCGCACAGTAGATAAATTACCATATGGACAGGAGGAGAAGCGTGCAGGCAATCTTTTACTGTCTATGAGGCAAATGGGGGGACGTGGAGGCATAAAGTCAAGGGAGAAGCCCATAGAGAGTCCATAAAAGCAATGGGACAAAATTATTCAATAATGTCTGCAAGATTCAGTGGGTGATTCAGATTTCTCTTGGCACAGCGATTAGAAGACTTACAATTGTCAGACAGGTTGCTCACGTGACATCTACGTCATCCAGCTCATTTTGAGTCTGCGCAGTATGCTCGACCCCCAGGAAGTGCATGCTTCTAATTGACTTCATTGTCTCCGTTGAATCCAATGGGGTCACTGTGTCCATTTCTTTTACTGTCTATGGCTTTATCCACCTTTTCCTGACGGAAAAATGGGAGCCGCCATTTGTAAATTCTATAGGTAAAGCTTCCGGTCTCAATTGCATCCAGCTATTTTTAGCTGTACGAAACAGTTAGTTTTGCTGCTTGATATTGACAATGTCCTATCATATTATTTGAATCTATTATATTAATTAAGAACACACTGGTTTGTACTGCAAACAGTTTTACCGTTTACTGCACGTTGTTACTCTCCTCGTTATTTACCTATAGCAGCTAATGGAACAGAAGTCTCACCCATATGCTCACTTCCACGTTGAGGGAAAAGATGGATAGTGCACTGAGACGGCAATTGCATCTATTCTTCTCAAATCAATCATTTGCCTCAGAACACTTGGAATACTAATACTTTTTGAATAAATTATGATGGTAGTTGTATCTGCCTGTTCTATCTTGTTTATATATAACAGTTGTGACTGTTTACATTGAAAAATCACACCCCAACATATATGCAATACAGAAATTATTATTATTCAATGTATATTTTAATCATGATGTACACAATCCCTGTACCTTTTGTGTGGCATATTGACACCAAGGGTTTCTTATTTAATGCAATGGAGGGCCCTGCACGCTGAAAAAAATATGCTAAAGGGGGACCCTTTACAATAAAAATGACTCCAAGGGGTCCTGTCCAGGCATCAATATGTGACAAGTTGGGAGTGAGAATGTGTTGGCACAACACAAAATTCAGAGTAATGTGTATGTACAATCACGGAATAAATGCATCTTATTCCATCTTATTCCATAAAGTTGGCAAAGTTATAAGAGGTTTCCTGTAGCTGTTTCATCTTTGTGCACCCCAACCAACACAGTCACACACTCTATAATCATAAACCTATATATTTAGAATCAAAATTGGCTCATTTGAAATGCCAGACACTTCACCTTGAATATAGACTGTAGGGTAGTAGGTGGCTGCAGTCCAGGAGAAGAGTGAGCTGTGGGGAACATTCATGCATAATTAAAACAGACAAACTAAATTAGAAATGCATTTTAGACATGCATTCTTGACAAGAACAAAGCATCCTGATTGTTCTAGACTAACGGGCATTAAGGCGTATAGTTAAGGTAGTTAACGAGCCATTTCCCATCATGCTTTAGTTTGTGCAGCTAGTAAACAGTAGCTGCAGAGCATGGATCTAAAAACTGTGACAGCTTGGCTGATTTTTTTATAATATATATATATATATATATATATATATATATATATATATATATATATATATATATATATATAAAACATTTTATTTTCAGATTCATTTATTTAGGCATGATTTCGAAATACTTTTAAAACATTTTTAAAGTGTTACTCTACAACATTACCTAATTTAAATCAAAATATAACCTTTTTGAAACATAATGAGTCTCATTTTAGGAACAAACATACGACAAAAAAAATTAAACAAATAAAAATAAAAATAAAAATGGGTGTCCAGTGTTCTGTTTCTACAGAACATTAAATGGCATGTCGGATCTCAGCTTGTGTATGCAAGTTTTTGAGTTAGGCTGAACTTGTGTGCAGCATAAATTTGATGGAGAATTGTATAGTGATAGCATTTTGTTCATTTTCCTGACTGACAACCAAAACTCATTAGTCAATCAGTAACCAGTAAGATTAGAATATAATGTTTGTTTGTATATTAATTTTCAGGGCTTTAGCTTTATATACATAAATAGCAGCAATCAACAGACCATGACGATTTACACATCCTTAAATCAAGCACTTCTGTGTACAGAGACAATTATAAAACAGATTAAATATATATAAGAATGAAATAAGTAGGACTACACAAAAATAAATTTATCTTAAATTAATAGATTACCAAAAGAAAAAAATAAATTTGTGCCACCAGTATGGGCTAAGATACTGATAAATAAATCTACAGAACAGCTTGGCCTGGCACGGTTTGCGTTTCCACTGCAGTTTAGTATCGCTTTAGAACAGGTGGGATTACTCACAAGTTGCTATAGATGCGCCGCCTCTACTGCCACGACTCCTAATAAAAACGTTTTCATTCCGCATTGCCCCATCAAGCCCTCGCTCTGCTATCAACGAGAGGAACGTCTGTACCTCCACAACATACAACAAAACATTTTGGTTGTTTATAAAAGGTGCGCTCATTAAAAACAGCTGCGTTCGATCCTTGGCTGGCAGTGCTGATTTAAATCTAGCGGTTCTTTTGTGTTTGTGTCGCAAGTTCAGTGATGCAGGTACCGATGTTTCTCTCTGGCTAATCCATAATCAGCAGAGTTTACACATTATGATAATGGTACGGTTCACTTGGAACCTCAACCGAGGTGGTCCTAAAAAAGTACCAGGTACTATACCCAGTGGAAACCTCCCCATAAGTTAACCTTACCGAGCCGTACCGTGCCATACCATGCAGTGGAAAAGCGCCATAAATAAACTTGCCTTGCCTTGCCTTGAACTCTATTTGGGGTTAGACATCACATGTCAGGACCCACTCATTGTTGAAATCATCCTCTAGATTTAATGCTTTCACATTGAATTGATGTTAATGGTGTTGAAATTCTATAGCAAAGCGATGATATCTCAGATCATTTTCTAGTCTTGTGTAAACTCCATATATCTAAAATTTTTAATTCTATTCCTTGTTACAAGTATGGTATAACCATCACTTCTACCACAAGGACTGCATTGTAAATAATCTCAATTTATAATCTGAATTTATATCTTATTTATAAACTGATTTCTCAATTCCTTAGCATATCCAGTAAAGATGTACAGTAACACAAACTATGGACTTTCTCTTTTCTAACATTTTAGATATGGTTCCTTTACACTTAAGGAAGCTTAAGGAAACCAAACATAACTCCATGTATTTATTCAATTCATCTGCAAAATTAACAAAAAATAAAGCATCAACAGGCATTGACATTTCACAACAACATAGTAGCAAGGATTTTAACTAGGCAAGGCAAGTTCATTTATCTAGCACATTTCGTACACAATGGTAATTCAAAGTGCTTTAAAAAAAGAAAGTATAATAATTGTGAAAAAAAAAATCACTGTGACGAGTGGGGCGGGGCCGAGAGCCGTGGGAACGGAGCAAGGCCGGTGGAGTGATTGAAAATGAGTGACACCTGCTCCACTCACCGGTCTCAAGTCCCACGGAGGAGATTGGAAGGATACAAAAGAGGAGCGACGACAGTGAAGGACGAGAGAGGACCAGACCTGGGTTTTATTTTGTGTTTGGTTTTTGTTTGTGCGCAACAGTCATCTGTGAGGGGCTGTTGCGCTGTTTTGTGTTTATTATTAAGTGAATATCATTTATTATCTTAATGAGCGCTGTCTCTGCACTGTGATGCGGTCGGAAACCAGATTGAAAATTGTCCAGGTATCTATTTGAGTTTAAGTATTTGTTCAGCTGATTAAAAACTACCTTTTCAATAATTTTGCCTATAAAAGGAAGATTTGATATTGGTATATAATTGCTCAAAATGGTGTTATCAAGATTGCTCTGTTTTAGAAGTGGCTTAACAACTGCAGTTTTCAGGGAGTCTGGAAAAGTCCCAGAAAGAAGTGAGGCATTCACCACATTTAAGAGATCTGTTTCTAAACAGTTTAGCACACTTTTGAAAAAAGATGTTAGAAGTGTGTCAGCACACTTTCGGAAAAAGATGTGTCAAGATAGCAAAAATAGACTCTCAACAGTAGCAAAAAGAGTGCAAGTGTTGTTTAAGTAACTATTTATAAGGAGGTCTGTCTAGCTGTGGCTAGTTCCACATTGAAAGCTGTTTTAATAGATGCTATAGTGAATTTCAAGTTAAACACTGAATATACAGTAGTCTATGGTGTCTATGGTGACCCATACTCAGTCTATGGTGACCCATACTCAGAATTCGTGCTCTGCATTAACCCATCCAAATAACCCATCCTTGCTCAAGGGCACCTCAGTCGTGGTATTGCCAGCCCAATACTCAAACCCACAACCCTAGGGTTAGGAGTTAATCTCTCTAACCATTAGGCCATGACTTCTCCTAACAGGAAGTTGTGCAATACAGGAGCAATATCATCAATAATTCTTAACTTTTGAGTTAAGGGAATCAATGAGAAGATCAACAAAGTCTGAAGAAATGCTTGGTGTTAAAGATATAGCCTCCATAAATAGCACACTAGAAAAAAAAAGAGACAGATCTAGCTACAGTGGTAGCAGGGATCAATATATCAAAGAAAATGCAGAAGTGATCAGATAGTGCTACTGTGACGGCTGGTGAAAGACAGTCCGGAAACAAATGCGAGTTAACAGGATTTAATGAGATGAAGACAAGTAGCACAACGACACACAAAGACGATGGGACGATAACACTCCAGGGAGACGGTGGTTGGTGAGAAATCCAGCCGGAAGTGGAGTGCAGGTGGGGAGTCCGGGTCTTGGTGGCGTGAGGCAGCAGGAGAGAGTGGCACAGGTACTGCGGGGAATAGAGCCGAAGGTAAGTGTCCGTGGCTGAGTGATCGTGCGGAGAGTGGATGAGGTTCTAGGGAAAAACACAGACATCCAAACGCAAACTAACACTAAAGCCAGACGGGGGTAACACAATGACATGAAACAACGATCTCACAAACACAAGACGTGAGACAAGCCATTATATAGGAGATGAGTAATGAGTGGCAGCTGTTGCTGATACAATTAACGGAGACGCCCACAACTAATCAGTGCAGACGCAGAACACACAGAATTCACCACAAAGTGTAAACAACCCGAGATCACGGTTTACCAACGTGACAGTATCCCCCCCTCTAAGAACTCCTCCTGGAGTTCCCAGAAGGGCCTACCTGCTGATTGAATTCATCAATAAGGGAGTGATCCAATATGTCCCTAGCAGGTACCCAACTCCTCTCCTCCGGACCGTAACCTTCCCAGTCCACCAGATACTGGAATCCTCGTCCCCTCCGTCTCGAGTCCAGAATACGATTAACCGAATATGCTGGTTCCCCTTCTACAAGACGCGGCGGCGGGGGAACCGGAGTAGGCGGATTAATACGTGCATAAAACACGGGTTTAATTTTGGACACATGAAAGGCGGGGTGTATCCTCTTGTACGCAGGAGGTAGTTTGAGGCGGACTGTCACCGGACTAATGATCTTGGTGATAGTGAACGGGCCGATAAATTTGGGAGCTAATTTGTTAGAAACGGATCGCAATGGAATGTTACTGGTAGAAAGCCACACTTTTTGACCCACGACGTAGACGGGAGGCTTTGACCGGTGGCGATCGGCCTTGGCCTTAGTGCGCTCCCTCACCCGGAGCAGAGTCTCACGGGCTCTGGTCCAGGTGCGGTGGCACCTCTGGACAAACGCGTGAGCGGAGGGGACCGTGACTTCAGATTCCAGACTGGGAAATGCTGGTGGCTGGTACCCTACACTACACTGGAACGGAGAGAGGCCCGTAGCTGACACTGGCAACGAATTGTGGGCGTACTCCACCATAGAGAGTTGTTGACTCCAGGAAGAAGGATTCTTGGAGACCAAACATCTCAACGTCCTCTCTAAATCTTGGTTGGCTCGTTCAGACTGTCCGTTGCTTTGGGGATGATAACCCGACGACAAGCTAACTGACGCTCCTAATAACTTGCAAAATTCTTTCCAAAATTTGGATATAAACTGGAATCCCCTGTCTGAGACCACGTCTACCGGGAGGCCATGGAGCCGAAAGACGTGATCTAAAACAGTAACTGCTGTCTCTTTGGCTGTTGGTAATTTGGGCAAGGGAATGAAATGTGCCGCCTTAGCGAACCGGTCCACTACAGTCAAAACGACTGTCATGCCATTAGAGGGCGGGAGGGCGGTAACAAAATCTAGAGCGATATGTGACCAGGGTCTCGAAGGGACAGACAGTGGTTGAAGGAGCCCATCAGGAGGTCGGTTAGATGACTTACCACTGGCACACACTGAGCAAGCCAAAACAAAATCGCGGACGTCGCGAGCCATACGTGGCCACCAGAATCGTTGTCTAACCAACCCATTAGTTCTACTTATCCCTGGATGACAAGCCATGTTGGAACAATGACCCCACCGGACAACTTCGGACCTTAACTCCTCCGGCACAAATAAGTGGTTCGGTGGGCAACCGGACGGAGTCGTTACCCCTTCTAAGGCCGTCTTGACCTTCGACTCGACCTCCCATACGAGTGCTGAGACAACTAATCTCTCAGGCAAAATACACTCAGGAGTAACGGGACGGGCGGAGGGATCAAAAAGACGTGACAAAGAATCGGGTTTAACGTTCTTGGAACCCGGGCGGTACGATAGGGTAAAATCAAAACGACCGAAAAAAAGTGCCCACCGAGCCTGCCTGGAATTGAGTCTTTTAGCAGTTCTAATGTATTCTAAATTCTTATGATCGGTCCAAACAATAAAGGGAACCCCTGAACCCTCTAACCAGTGGCGCCACTCCTCCAACGCTAATTCGACCGGCAACAACTCTCTATTGCCAATGTCATAATTACGTTCGGCAGGAGATAATCGATGAGAGAAAAACGCGCAAGGGTGGACCTTATCGTCTGAACAGCACGTTGGGACAACACTGCTCCTACCCCCACCTCTGATGCGTCGACCTCCACCACGAACGGCCGTGTGGGATCAGGGGCGACAAGGATGGGAGCCGAAACAAAGCGACTCTTTAGGTTGGAAAACGCAGTTTCAGCTGCGTCAGACCACCTGAACGGAGTACTGGGGGAGGTCAAGGCTGTCAGAGGTGAGGCTAGTTGGCTGTAATTATGAATAAAACGCCGATAGAAATTGGCGAACCCCAGAAACCGCTGTAGGGCCTTACAGGAATCTGGAGATGGCCAATCTATCACAGCCTTTACCTTGTCAGGGTCCATTCGTATTCCCTCAGACGACACGATAAACCCTAGGAAGGGGACCGACTGTGCATGGAATACGCACTTCTCCGCCTTGACAAAAAGTCCATTCTCTAGTAACCTCTGGAGCACTCGTCTGACATGTTGGACATGTTCCTGGAGAGATGAAGAAAAAATCAGTATGTCATCCAGGTAAACATATATAAACTGATCTACCATATCTCTCAACACGTCATTCACGAGTGCTTGGAAAACCCCGGGCGAGTTGGAAAGCCCGAACGGCATAACCAAATATTCAAAATGCCCTCTAGGGGTATTAAAGGCAATTTTCCATTCATCCCCCTTCCTGATGCGGACCAAATGATAAGCGTTACGTAAATCCAATTTTGTGAATACCGATGCTCCCTGCAACCTCTCGAAAGCTGAAGACATGAGTGGTACTGGATAAGTATTCTTAATAGTAATGTTGTTCAGCTCCCGGTAATCAATACAAGGTCGCAGAGAACCATCCTTCTTACCCACAAAAAAGAACCCCGCCCCCACTGGAGATGAGGAAGGACGGATGAACCCAGAGTCTAGGGAATCAGAAATGTATTTCTCCATGGCCTCCCTCTCAGGAATAAAAAGAGAGTATAACTTGCCTTTAGGCGGAGATTTACCTGACACTATGGCACAGTCATAGGGACGATGCGGAGGAAGAGAAGCAGCCCGGGACTTACTGAACACTTCCTTCAGGTCCAGATACTCTACGGGCATGTTTGGCAACGCCATGGTCTCCTTCTGAAAGACAGACACAGGAACAACAGGACAGACAGAAACCAAACAAGACTCATGACAACATTCACTCCACAATGTGATAGTGTTCGAACCCCATTCCACTCGTGGATTATGTTTGGACAACCAGGGGTGACCTAAAACAATGGGAGCAACAGGGGAGTCCATGAGAAAAAAGGATATGGTTTCTTGATGATTGCCGGATGTGATGAGTGTGATGGGTTCAGTATGATGGGTGACAGGAGGCAGTTCCTGGCCGTTGAGTGCGGTGACATGGATGGGGAGAGACACAGGAAGGACAGGAATGTTCAGGTGATGTGCAAGTGAAGAATCGATGAAATTACCTTCGGCTCCGGAGTCCAGAAGGGCTTGGCATTCATGATGTTGATTCCTCCACCACAGTTTCACCAGAAGGAGGGTCGATGATGTAGGTGAGGACTTCTCGGCGGAGATCCCACCCGATAGTAGCCTCAGGTTTACTATCGGGCTGACTCTTTTACTGGGCAAGAGTAGTTGTTATGATCAGCGCCTCCACAGTACAAACATAGTCCTTGGGACCTCCGCTGTTCCCTCTCCCTCCGGGATAGCCGAGCTCGACCCACCTGCATGGGCTCGTGATCGTCGACAGAACCGACCGTGTTCTCTCGACTCAAGCGCCCCCTACCGGAAGAGAAGGGTTGTCTGGAGGGACTGTGTTGACGGCCCAGGCGATTAAACCTGGCCTCCACCCGCAACGCCAGGTCAATGAGTTCGTTGAGAGTAGGAGGCAGCTCGAGGAGGTAGATCTCCTGCTGAACAGGGTCGGATAACCCATGCAGGAATCTATCCCACTGCGCCGCCTCGTTCCACTGGCACGCAGCCGCCAGGGTCCGGAACTCGATGGAGTATTCAGTGACAGATGAGTGTCCTTGTTGGAGTTCTGAGAGGCGATGGGAGGCCTCCCTGCCGGTCGCGGCCCGGTCGAAAACTCTCTTCATCTCTTCAGATAGGAGGTGGAACGAGGCACAGCACGGATGTTGATTCTCCCACACCGCCGTTCCCCATAAGGCAGCCTTGCCTGATAATAGTGTGAGCGTGAACGCTACCTTGGATTCTTCTGCGGCGAAAGTGCGGGGCTGCAGGGCAAAATGCATAGAGCACTTGTTAAGAAATGTTCTGCAATAAGTTGGCTCACCAGCGTAATTCTCCGGTGCCGGAAGTCGCGGCTCAGGCCGGAAGTGGTCCTGGGGAATCCCCGGGGGAACGGTCGGCGCAGGCGAGGCGATGGGCGCAGTGGGAGATGTGAGCTGATGGATCTGCTGGGTGAGCTCGGACACCTGTGCCACCAGCGCTTGGACAGCGCGTCCGGTGTTCGAGATGCTCTCCTGCTGCTGATCCATTCTCTTGACGCTATGGTGCATGAAATCAGTGAGGGTGTTGGTGCTCGCTGCTTCCATGTTGGGTGAGATCGTTCTGTGACGGCTGGTGAAAGACAGTCCGGAAACAAATGCGAGTTAACAGGATTTAATGAGATGAAGACAAGTAGTACAACGACACACAAAGACGATGGGACGATAACACTCCAGGGAGATGGTGGTTGGTGAGAAATCCAGCCGGAAGTGGAGTGTAGGTGGGGAGTCCGGGTCTTGGTGGCGTGAGGCAGCAGGAGAGAGTGGCACAGGAACTGCGGGGAATAGAGCCGAAGGTAAGTGTCCGTGGCTGAGTGATCGTGCGGAGAGTGGATGAGGTTCTAGGGAAAAACACAGACATCCAAACGCAAACTAACACTAAAGCCAGACGGGGGTAACACAACGACATGAAACAATGATCTCACAAACACAAGATGTGAGACAAGCCATTATATAGGAGATGAGTAATGAGTGGCAGCTGTTGCTGATACAATTAACGGAGACGCCCACAACTAATCAGTGCAGACGCAGAACACACAGAATTCACCACAAAGTGTAAACAACCCGAGATCACGGTTTACCAACCGTGACAGCTACATCCTTAATAACAATGGATGAAATGTTTAGACCCCTACTGGTGATTAAATCTACAAACCCGATTCCAAAAAAGTTAGGACACTGTACAAATTGTGAATAAAAACAGAATGCAATGATGTGGAAGTTTCAAATTTCAATATTTTTTTCAGAATACAACATAGATGACATATCAAATGTTTAAACTGAGTTAAATGTATCATTTTAATGAAAAAATAAGTTGGTTTTAAATTTCATGGCATCAACACATCTCAGAAAAGTTGGGACAAGGCCATGTTTGCCACTGTGTGGCATCCCCTCTTCTTTTTATAAGAGACTGCAAACGTCTAGGGACTGAGGACACAAGTTTAGGAATAGCAATGCTGTCCCATTCTTGTCTAATACAGGCTTCTAGTTGCTCAACTGTCTTAGGTCTTCTTTGTCGCGTCTTCCTCTTTATGATGCGCCAAATGTTTTTTTATGGGTGAAAGATCTGGACTGCAGGCTGGCCATTTCAGTACCTGGATTCTCCTTCTACGCAGCCATGATGTTGTAATTGATGCAGTATGTGGTCTGGCATTGTCATGTTGGAAAATGCAAGGTCTTCCCTGAAAGAGACAACATCTGGATGGGAGCATATGTTGTTCTAGAACTTGGATATACCTTTCAGCATTGATTGTGCCTTTCCAGATGTGTAAGCTGCCCATGCCACATGCACTCATGCAACTCCATACCATCAGAGATGCAGGCTTCTGAACTGAGCGCTGATAACAACTTGGTTTGTCCGTGTCCTCTTTAGTCCGGATGACATGGCGTCCCAGTTTTCCAAAAAGAACTTCAAATTTTGATTTGTCGGACCACAGAACAGTTTTCCACTTTGCCACAGTCCATTTTAAATGAGCTTTGGCCCAGAGAAAATGCCTGTGCTTCTGGATCATGTTTAGATATGGCTTCTTTTTTTACCTATTGGGCCCTATCTTGCACCCAGCGCAATTGACTTTGTACACCGACGCATGTGTCATTCCTATTTTGCACCTGCGCAAAGCGCGCTTTTCCCTCCACAGAAGCACGTCGCTAAACTAGTGAATGAACTTGCGCTCCCTGGGCGGTTCAGCGCAAAAAAGGAGGCGTGTTCCGGCGCAAACGATCCCTGGTGCTATTTTGTTGTTCCATTAAACAATTGCGCCACTGACCAGAAAAAACCTAGTCTAAAGTCAGTGGCGCGTTGCGCATTATGCTATTTTAAGGGCGCATGCTTGACCATAATGTATAGCGTGCACAACGCGCATACACTTTGCTCATGTAATCTACACAGATGCAACAGTTATTTTTGCAAATCATAAATTGTTACACTAAAAAAATATTAACACGTGAGATGACGGAAATCATTGTGGTGTGCCACGAAGATGTGAAAAAAAATAGGCATAAAACTAGCTCACAAATTATTCAGGCTAATTATTCTCCCATCCCCATACAACACAACTTCTCTGTCTTTCACTGCTCTTACAAGAACATCAGTCTCCTCGGCTGTGAACCGCTCCTGGCGTGCGCCTGGTAAATACGCCATAATAATAGCAATCCATAATGGAACTTGCGCACCTGCTTTTAAAGGGAATGTTGGATGACGCTCTGATTGGTTTATTTCACGTTACGCCCAAACCACACCTATGAATAATGAAGCTACTTCAGACCAACCCATTTTAGATTTGCGCCGGGCGCAAGAGCCATTTATCCCGCCGGGAAAATAGCAACAGCGCCGAGACCCGCCCACAAACTTACTTGCGCTTCGCGCTTTGACACTTGCGTTTCAGATCGTTAAAATAGGGCCCATAGAGTTTTAGCCGGCAACGGCGTATGGCACGGTGGATTGTGTTCACGACAATGTTTTCTGGAAGTATTCCTGAACCCATGTTGTGCTTTCCACTACAGTAGCATTCCTCTATGTGATGCAGTGTTGTCTAAGTGCCAGAAATCACAGGCATCCAGTATGGTTATGACCCTTGACCCTTATGCACAGAGATTGTTCCAGATTCTCTGAATCTTTGGATGATATTATGCACTGTAGATGATGAAACTCCTCTGAGAAACTCCTTTCTGATATTGCTCCACTATTTTTCACTGCAGCATTGGGGGATTGGTGATCCTCTGCTCATCTTGACTTCTGAGAGACACTTCCACTCTGAGAGACTCTTTTTTTATGCCCAATCATGTTTCCAATTGACCTAATAAGTTGCAAATTGGTCCTCCAGCTGTTCCTTATATGTACATTTAACTTTTCCAGCCTCTTATTGATACCTGTCCCAACTTTTTTGGAATGTGTAGCTCTCATGAAATCTAAAATGAGCCAATATTTGGCAATGCATTTCAAAATGTCTCACTTTCAACATTTGATATGTTATCTATATTCTATTGTGAATAAAATATAAGTTTATGAGATTTGGAAATTATTCCATTCCTTTTTTACTCACAATTTGTACAGCGTCCCAACTTTTTTGGAATCCGGTTTGTAGAGTGTGTCCACTTCTGTGTGTGGGTCCATGCACATGCTGAATCAGGTCAAAAGTATTTAAAAACAGTTATCATTTTTTTCGTAGTTTTGTTTTCTGGATCATCTATGTGAATATTAAAATCCCATGCAATAGCAAAATAGTCAAACTCATCATTCTCACTCATCAAAATCATTGCTAACATTTCTGAACTCTTCAAAAAAAGCTGGAGAGTATTTTGGAGGCCTGTAAATAATGATAAACAGAATGTGTGGAGCACCTTTCGACACAATCCCTAGATATTCAAAAGATAAGTACTGACCAAATGACACTTGCTTGCATTGATAGACCTCTTTAAATAGAGCAGCTACACCTCCTACTGTGATTCACTAATGATGAACAACTTTACTTCCTAGATCGATACTGTTAAAGATAATATTGTAACCATGCAGCCTTCAGCTAAAGTATTGCATCAGATGGTGTGCTATAGATAACACGAGGAACAATTCCATTCATTCTCTACTATAGGAGAGGAAGAATTGTTTAAATTCAAATCATCTAAATTAACAACATGTATGTTAGACCCTATTCCATCTAAGTTCCTAAAATAGGTGCTTCCAGAAGTCATCCTCTTCTGACTATTATTAATTCCTCATTGTCATTAAGATATGTCCCCAAAACCTTCAAACTGGCTGTTATTAAGCCTCTCATCAAAAAACCACAACTTGACCCCAAAGAAATGGAAGCTTTAGCCTAAGTTCTGCCAGGAAGACTCAATCACTTCGTCACTAATTACCTTCATCATTATCCAATCACGTCTTTATACTCCTGTATAAAAGATCGTACTTACACATGTTTGAGTTCGCAGATGCCAACGCGACAACAACCGCAGATTCCGACGCGATTGTACTTGCTCAAGCTGTTGTGTTTATTCATCTACTTGCTGTAATTAAGTTCGTGCCCCGCAAACTATCTAGAGTTTGACGTTCCTCTAAGATGCACACGGGATCGTTGGCTTAGCTCCGCGTGGCGGCGATCATCTGCAGTCGTTGTGTTGGATGATTTACAAGCTTTTCTCGGCAGAGGATGTGAACATTGGCGGAGTTCCGTGTGCTTCCAGGCCAGGGTTGCCAGGTTCTCAAAACCGCCAGTTACTATTTAATAAAAAAAAAAAAAAAAAAAAAAAAAAAAAAAGCCCAATCGCGTTCAAAAGGGATTTATCGGTAGAATTCACATTCTAGGGGCTATATATAACACTATTGGGGTCACCTCAAACCCAGGACAGAAAAGGCATCCCACAAAAAAAAAAAAAAAAAAAAAAAAAAAAAAAAACGGTCTTGGCAACGCTGGTGCTTTCCGAGATGTCGCGTCAGTGCTGCTCGGGTCTCAACACCTGAAAAGACTTTGGTCTCAATCAACAAATATTCATCTGTACGCTCACGTGAACCTGCACGAATGAAGTCTCTCCGGACCAGCAGACAGAATTAAGGCTGCCGGTCTCTTCGGCATCTCGCCTCCATCACTTCACAAGTCTACAGCATTATAAGTATCATTTCGTTCTATGCACTTGCGGCGCCTGGGCATTAATTTATTCTCTGCAAGGATTTTTACTTACACGTTCAAATAAAGCACTGGGCGTTTCGTGCTTGTTTATCTAGCAGACTTGCACAGCATAATTAAGATGTTGATCATAGTGCATGCAATTTTCTGAATAACTTCTTCGTAATGAGGCACTTTAAGGCTCATCATAAACGCTACAATCTTTATACTGATAAAGCTTTTTCGCATTTCTTATAAAAAAAAAAAAAAAAAAAAAAAGCTCTGTCTAGCACACTTGAGATTCGCTGTTTTAATCCTATGCTTTAATATTTGTTTATTCAGTCTTTCATTTGCGTTATTCCTGAAAAGTTCATACTCTAATGGGATTCTATGGTTGCAGATGCAGGGAACCGCTGCTCTCACCTCATCTTTACATGGCTTACTCTTGGGCTAGTGAATTATGAACACTGGATCTACCAAGCTGATGCGTATGGACCCTTCTTTTGAGTCGTAGGTAAGATTCGGCTCAATGCTCAGTCAGCAGGCATATATTACTCCACGTGACACGAGTTGCTGCTGACCTTATTTCAGAGTAGTGGCATATCTCCAGTTTAAACCGAATATTAATTAGCAGGCATGGTTTGTTTGCACTCCTGGTCTCCGTCTCAAGGCGCGGTCACACTAGACTTTAAACATGCGAAATTATTTCGAACGCCACTGCGAATATGGGCGGGAGCAAGATAAACAGTCTCCCCTCAATTCACAAGATGGATTATTATGTTTCTAGCACTGTGTCTTTTGCAACGGCGTCGAAAGCGTTTTATATTGTAACTTTACTCTGTATCTCTCTATAAATATATACACCCTAAGGGGAGGAATGGGAGAAGAGAGAGAGAGAGAGAGAGAAAAAAAAAAAAAAAAAAAAAAAAAACCATTATAAAACGTTGTCATTCCAATGTATCACCTGTTCCCGTCGACACTACAAACCATGCAGCTTCTTTCTTTTATAAATCTGTTAATGTAATATAAAATAGGACGCTGCGCAACAGCTAAAGTTATATAGCGCTTCCTTTTTGAATTTTTGTCAGAGAGGTCATGCAACAATGTATCGCTCTTCTACTGGTCCACATCCTCACGTTATGCAAATTCCCTGGTCAGAGTTCACCAAACTTGAACTTTGGAACGCAGCGAAATGCAAAATTTTTCGCATAAGCTTGCGTTTCCGGTCCGACGCATTCGCATGCGTATGAATGGAAGTCAATGGAGAGAAAAGTGCAGTGTGACCGCCATCACTCATAACTAACTAACGGCTGGAGGGGCGCGTTAAGTAGGTTCTGCTCATGCTGTCAAACTGACGTCATCAGAAAAATTATTCGTTACAGGGTGGAAGTGTTCAGAATTTGATAAGATTGCTAAGACAAACAATGTTTAATTGTTTACATCAAGATTAGCAATGTGTGCTAGTAAGCTTAAGTCCCTTCGATTTATGCATATTTTAAACTTAACCTCCGATACCTCAACTTAATATATAAAAAAAAAAAAAAAAAAAAAAAAAAAAAAAATTGGGGCGTGACAGTTAAGGGGTTAAGCTACAATCAAGGCTTGTTTATATTCGCGCATCTACTGGTGTTGGTTCATCACTCTTACTCGGCTATTGCGGCTTTCACTTTACACTTTTAAACTTTCAGACAGCTGTGCCCTCAGCCAACCCGGATTCTTCAGTCTGCCTCCGTTAGCAGACATAATAGCCTACTAAACGAAGTGCTTACGTCAGCTGGAAATCACATTTCTAAGGCGTTGCTCCCTCTACAATCAAGCCTACACGTTTGCATGGTCCGCTTCTAATGTTTTTCCTTCCAATTTTTGCGTTCCTATTCTAATTTCAACCGTTGCTCCTTTCTTGTTTAATAAATAAAAAAAAAAAAAAAATAAAATAAAAAAAAACCCGCAATCTTAATTTCTCTATTAGCAGACTCTTTGCCAGCATCTATTCCACGCTAAATTTTATAATCAAATTTTCAAGCCTTTTGGCTATTCAGTTCTATTACTACTTGAGGGATTCGCTAAATCTTCCAACAAATTAAAGACAAATGTCTGCCTATTACCCTGCCCATATTGCAAAATGAATTACTTCCATCTGCTACGGCCTTCCTTCAAAGTACCTCAATATTCTTCTGGAGGCAGTGTTTATCTGCTTTCTACAGGTTATGCTTCCAGGGGAATTCACTTCAAACCAATCAATTTGATCCTGCTCGCGGCATTTCCTTCAGATCTATGATTCGGACCAAAAATTCTTCACACTCTCCTCAAGCACTCAAAAACCAATGTGCAAGGTTCTGGAGTCACCTTAACAATTCTAAAATCAATAATCCTGTCCCTTCTCTGCATGGTGAAATTTCTTAAAAATCCGACCTAGAATTTCTAAAACGCACCAGCTCTATTTTTCCTAACGGAGCCCCCTTTCCAAGGCTGTTTAGAACTCGCTTAACCACTGTTCTCAAAGCTGCAGTCTATCTACTAGCCATTCATTCAGAATTGGGGCAGCTACTTCAGCAGCTGAATGAAGGATCTCTACATCAGCTGTTAAGATCATGGGCAGATGGTCTTCCTAAGCATTTGAATCATACATCAGACCTGATTCAAAACCATTATTGAAGCTCAGCAAGCTCTCCTGTAACTAATCAGGTAAATTCATGCAATTACTGGTGGTGGTGTTACTATATCTGTATGGTCTTTCAAGGCCTGTCTGTGTCTGCCTATCGTGACTATTTCTGTACGGTCTATCGAGACCTGTCCGTGTCCGGCTATCATGGCTATTTTTCTGTATGGTCTATCAAGGCCTGTCCCATGTTTGCCTATTGTGGCTATCTGTGTCTGGCCTATCGTGGCTATTTCTGTACGGTCTATCGAGACCTGTCCGTGTCCGGCTATCATGGCTATTTTCTGTATGGTCTATCAAGGCCTGTCCCATGTCTGCCTATTGTGGCTATCTGTGTCTGGCCTATCGTGGCTATTTCTGTATGGTCTATCAAGGCCTGTCCCATGTCTGCCTATTGTGGCTATCTGTGTCTGGCCTATCCTGGCTATTTCTGTACGGTCTATCGAGGCCTATCTGTGTCTGGCTATAATGGCTATTTCTGTATGGTCTATCAAGGCCTGTCCCATGTTTGCCTATTGTGGCTGTCTGTGTCTGCCTATCGTGGCTATTTCTGTACGGTCTATCGAGACCTGTCCGTGTCCGGCTATCATGGCTATTTTCTGTATGGTCTATCAAGGCCTGTCCCATGTCTGCCTATTGTGGCTATCTGTGTCTGGCCTATCCTGGCTATTTCTGTACGGTCTATCGAGGCCTATCTGTGTCTGGCTATAATGGCTATTTCTGTACGGCCTATCGAGGCCTGTCCGTGTCTGCCTATCGTGGCTGTCTGTGTCTGGCCTATCGTGGCTATTTCTGTACGGCCTATCAAGGCCTGTCCGTGTCCGGCCATCATGGCTATTTTTCTGTACGGTCTATTGAGGCCTGTCCTGTGTCTGCCTATTGTGGCTATTTCTGTACGGCTATTGAGGCCTGTCTGCGTCTGCCATTGTGGCTGTCTGCGTCTGGCCTATCGTGGCTATTTATGTACGGCCTATCGAGGTCTGTCTGCGTCTGCCTATCGTGGCTAATCATGGTCTATCGAGGCCTGTCTTGCGTCTGCCTATCGTGGCTGTCTGCGTCTGGCCTATTGTGGCTATTTATGTACGGTCTATCGAGGCTGTCTGTGTTGGCTATCATGGCTATTTCTGTACGGTCTATCGAGGCCTGTCCGTGTCCGCCTATCGTGGCTGTCTGCGTCTGGCCTATTGTGGCTATTTCCGTTGGTCTATCGAGGCCTGTCCGTGTCTGGCTATCATGGCTATTTTTCTGTATGGTCTATCAAGGCCTATCTGTGTCTGGCCATCATGGCTATTTCTGTACGGTCTATCAAGGCCTGTCTGCGTCTGCCTACTGTGGCTGTCTGTGTCTGGCCTATCGTGGCTATTTATGTATGGTCTATCGAGGCCTGTCTGTGTCTGGCTATCATGGCTATTTTTCTGTACGGTCTATCGAGGCTGTCTGTGTTCTGCCTATCATGGCTATTCTGTATGGTCTATCGAGGCCTGTCTGCGTCTGCCTATCGTGGCTGTCTGCGTCTGGCCTATCGTGGCTATTTCTGTTGGTCTATTGAGGCCTGTCTGTGTCTGCCTATCGTGGCTGTCTGCGTGAGGCCTATCGTGGCTATTTATGTTGGTCTATCGGGGCCTGTCTGTGTCTGCCTATCGTGGCTGTCTGCGTCTGGCCTATCGTGGCTATTTATGTACGGTCTATTGGGGCCTGTCTGTGTCTGCCTATCGTGGCTGTCTGCGTCTGGCCTATCGTGGCTATTTATGTTCGGCCTATCGAGGCCTGTCCGTGTCTGCCTATCGTGGCTATTTCTGTTGGTCTATCGAGGCCTGTCTGTGTCTGCCTATCGTGGCTATTTCTGTTGGTCTATCGAGGCCTGTCTGTGTCTGCCTATCGTGGCATTTCTGTTGGTCTATCGAGGCCTGTCTGTGTCTGCCTATCATGGCTGTTTCTGTTGGTCTATTGAGGCCTGTCTTTGTCTGCCTATCGTGGCTATTTCTGTTGGTCTATCGAGGCCTGTCTGTGTCTGCCTATCGTGGCTATTTCTGTTGGTCTATCGAGGCCTGTCTGTGTCTGCCTATCGTAGCTATTTCTGTTGGTCTATCGAGGCCTGTCTGTGTCTGCCTATCATGGCTGTTTCTGTTGGTCTATTGAGGCCTGTCTTTGTCTGCCTATCGTGGCTGTCTGTGTCCTGCCTATCGTTGCTGTCTGTGTCTGGCCTATTTCTGTAAAACTTAAGAAGTTTAATCTAACGTCATTATACTGGTCATGCTAACTCTCTTTCTATTTCTTCCAGGAACCTTAGGATTCACAACTGGTGGGTATACTTCATCTACTTTTTTTGGGGGGAAGGCTGGCCCCGTCTGGAGGTCTCATAATCCACCTAATTTTGGGGGTCTGCTGCGCCCCTGCCTTCGTCTTCAGGCAGGAAATGCAGATTCGCTACCCTCGGATTACGAACCATGGACGGGGCCTTCCGCCAAAGAAATTTATAATTGTGCTCGCTGAGCTGTCAATAAACGTATGCTTCGTACATTCCTCTATCTCCCGAGTCTTTCTGGTAGAAATGGAAGCTTTAGCCTAAGTTCTGCCAGGAAGACTCAATCACTTCGTCACTAATTACCTTCATCATTATCCAATCACGTCTTTATACTCCTGTATAAAAGATCGTACTTACACATGTTTGAGTTCGCAGATGCCAACGCGACAACAACCTCCACCCTCCCCACCACCACCAGGATGGTCCTGTCCTTACCTTCCAGGGGGGGTCTGCTGCGCCCCTGCCTTCGTCTTCAGGCAGGAAATGCAGATTCGCTACCCTCGGATTACGAACCATGGACGGGGCCTTCCGCCAAAGAAATTTATAATTGTGCTCGCTGAGCTGTCAATAAACGTATGCTTCGTACATTCCTCTATCTCCCGAGTCTTTCTGGTAGAACTATTTAATTACAGACTGATCTCGAATCTCACTTTTCTTTCTAAGATACTAGAAAAGGTAGTATCCTCACAATTATATACCTTCTTAGAGAAAAATGGTATTAGTTAGGATTTCCAGTGAGGATGTCCGGTCAGGATTTATATCATATCATAGACTGCATTTACACTTGCCATTAACATGCGACCTATGTGTGTTAGCGTGTCCTCGTCCAGAGGTAGTCGAGGATACATCGTGATCGGATTTCAGTCTAATGTAAACACATAATCCAGCCATAGTGTCTGCATTCGCATGTCAATGTCACACAAAACCCTGCCACCTCTCTCCTGAACTGTCACAAGAAAGACGGAGAACACACATGTGGAGCACTAGTGAGAATCCTACGCATCTTTGATTTGTAAAATGCTTTTTGAAAGAAAATCCACCACTTCAGATTAACTTTGTACCAGGACATTTTCTGCAGACTTATTGAAATATTATGCTGGAAAGACCGATCCAATTGGTTATCCAGATAGAGAAGTCAGCTGATGTTGCCAAGTGTAAATGTGCCATGTTCTGATTGATCAAGTGTAAACAGCATTTTTTTTTTTGTAAAATATTTTTGTAAAAAGAAATGCATATATTTATGTAGTGTGAATTCTGATCTTTGAAAAACTTTGTAAATTATGTAATTTTTTTTTTTTTTTTTTTTACTGAACTGTAACATAAATTTGTCCTATGTTGACATTGCAAAAATTAAGGGGAAAACATCTCTTAATAATACATAAATGGCATTAGAGAGATTTATCTTCATTGTTAGATACTTATTTTCATATTGTGGTATTTTCAATATGAAATTATAACTTAACATAATTTTTTCCCCCATGATTTATTGGACAATTACAAGACAAACTTTGACAACAAAACAAACTTTTCTGTCATCTGTTCAAAACTGCTGAAAATTAAAACCATTTCAAGTTGAGTGATATTTATATCTACCCTATTGTAATACTCAACTGTTTTTTAAGATATTTTGAGATAATAACAAATCTGTGGTTATTTTATGTGTCACACCATACATTATATGTCACACTAAAGGACACAAATGGTAGTTATTAAAGTATTTTTATTTAATTTTGAACATGCCTTAGGATAAATAAAGTTGAATGTTGATACAAACAATATGAACGTTTTTACTTTTAAATAAAAAGTTATAATTTATCAACAAAATTTAGTTTCTTAGTCAATCAGTATGTCACTGAAACTCTTTTAGCCCCCTACTGCATGTGTGGCACAGCTTTATCCTTCCTCCTAGAAACTTCACCAAATTGTTCTCTCAGTGTAGTCCAGCAGGTAACGTGCCGATCCCAGACTCACCCATAAAACTATGTGATTGGTCACTCCATAGAGCAGGTTTCCACTGCTCCAGACTCCATTGTCTGTGTGCTTTACTCCACGCATGGAATTGTGCTTGATGATATAAGGCTTGCATGTAGCTGCTCGGCCATGGAAACCCATTCCATGAAGCTCCCGCCACACTATTTTTGTGCTGATATTAATGGAGGTAGAAGTTTGGAATTCTTCAGCTTTGGAATCAACAAAGCATTGGTGACTTTTACATATCATTCACTTCAGCACTCTGTGACCCACTCTCTAGGTCAGCTGCCTAGCTCATGAATCAGTATATCATGTACACAAATTCGGGCACTGGTATAGACAGTATGGACCCTACCTCACTGCACGCTGGTGACTTCATTTCCGGTGTCAGACTGGAATTTTGGAAACTAACTAAACTAAACTAACTAAAAAACTATTGCATGGTTTAATTGGTCTGTTTTGCAACATTTCAGCTAAATATTAATTATAAATGTTGGTAAGAATGCTACTGTACCTTATACTGTATATATTTTTGAAATATAATTAATAAAGGTTTCATTTAATAATACTTTTTTTTTCTTCCTCTATCTATGCATACTATAAGAGGGAATATAGCAATGTCATGATTTCACGCTGTCTCAGGATGGTAATGTACTTTAGTTAATGCAGTTTTGGGCACCAGACAAAAGTTCTTATAAACTGGTTTTGGAAAACAGACGATGGATTTTATCTGACTTGTTCATAACCATTACCACAAACCAGTGACTGTTCATCAATATTATATAGGTTCATTAGCTAAGCCATTACTGGCTAGCAGTAATTGTGGCCCACATATCAGTCTTCATTTTAATTTCAAGTCAACATTTATACATTAATTGCTTTTGAGTTTTTGAGTTTGAGTTTTTATTTTTTACATCTCCATATATAGTCAGTACGCAACTTCATTTAATTTGGGTGTGTGGCACAGCTAAATTTATTTATAATGGATGAAATATATCAAGCCATGACTTCAACACATTTTATTATTGCACACAAATCCATTACATTACTGTGATAATGCAGTACAATATATAGTATATATACAGTGACCTTCAAATTTTGATGAAATATTTTTTCTTCCTTCAGTAAAATCAAATCAACCCACCAAAAAAAAAACAAAAACAAAAAAAAAACCTTCATTAAAATAACCTTTTCAGCAATGAGAAATAAAAGGGAGTCGATACTTCTGAAGGCACTATATATTTATAGTGTGTGCAACATTTCAACCCAAAAACTGATATCTGCTCACTAAAACACTACCAGCTGCAACATGAAGCAAATCTGATAAACATCACACCTCGGTCAGCAATCCATCTATGGGTTCATCCTGTTTTCACACAGAATACCCTTACATTATGGCAAGCGAATATGAACACACAGACGGAAGATGAACATGTAAATATTTTCATCTTAACAGACTGAGCAGTCATGTTTGTGTACTGTAACAAAGAAATCACAAATTAATTAAATTAGTCTAAATAAATGAACTCGTATGGCTATTATAACATACAGTTTCTGCAAGACTTTATAATTTTTGAATGTTGCAGTTGCAGACATTCATCCTGTTCAGTCTATGAGTCACAAAACATTTCCATCTTCTTGCAGTCGCTTGCTTTCTTCCTCCATTTCATGCAGACCATATAGTGTCTTTCACATCAAGTACAAAAATATATTTCTATTGACAAAAGCAAATGTCAGTAAATATTAGTTATCTGCAGACAGATCTGTGGGGTGTACAAAGTTACTAACGGTTTAGTTGAGTTAATCATATAAGCATTTAATATCACATCACACATGGGAGTAGATGCCTTACAATATCTAAACACAGAATGATGTTTAATATAATGTTTCTGCTTTTCTCATTTAAAATCAAATACTTGAAGACAGAAGAACCATTAGTTTTTCTGCCTTACAAACATTTGAAAGAGGACTGAAAAAATACTCTCGTAACCAAGACTAGTTCATGTTCAGGCGCATACACTAGTATAGAGGTGAAGTGTGTCATTCCTACTCTTTCGTCCATCTTGAACTCTACTGGACACGTCAGAAGCTGAAACAAACAGAACCCAGTTTTGAAAGCATCACGGGGTTTCACTCTTCAGCAAGTCAGACTACCAATGTGACTCTGAACGTGAAACCGGCAGGAAAGTATCTTAGTGACAGACAAATGACACACTTCACCTCTGAAAATTGAAAGACAGAAAAAAACAAGCTCTGGTTGAATGGACAGGCATCTCATCCATAGTTGTAGGTGAAGTTGTAAGTGCTGGGCTCTTTGGGCACAGGGGGTGGAGCCTCAGGGATGGTGATATTCTCCAGATCAAGGAGGCGGAGCTTCATTTCCATGCTCATTAATGTGTCAAGGTCACTTCGTGTGAGATCGCTTCCCAACTCCTTCCCCAAGAGTGCAGACAGCCCATCTGTCCAGATGCAATACTGATCCACACAAACAAACAGCACAGAGGTCAGTCATCTTTCCACAAATCATCAGTGACCGTCTCAGCTATAGAGTCAAAACAGGGCCAAATGTACTTGCAAGTTTTGCAACAAAAATGAAAGTATTGAGAAAACATAAATGAGCTTATTGCCAACAAAAATGAAGAATTGCAAAAGAAATGAAACCGAGCAAAAGCAATGATTTTTACCTGACCATATCTACTAATTTATTTGCAACGTTGCTTTTACATTTCAGTCAGGTGTGAGCTTGCGATACTGTTTGATCCCTTTGCGTTTCAAGTTTCAGTGTGTCTCACGATCTGGCATTGTTTTGACATGTTGGTGGAGTCAAGGGACTGGGGCGTGAACCACAGGCCTGGGCATCAGTGATGCGCGGGTCAGTGTATAAACAACCCGCACCCGACCGACGTTTTCTACTAACCCACCCGCAACTCAGACCACGAAAAATAAAAATAAAATATTGTACCCGACCCGCTTCCTGACCCTCATTTTTTAAAAAGAAGTAAATGCGTCGCCCCTTTATATTAATTTAATTACTTAAATAGGCTATAGCCTACAGGATAATAAGCGTTATGACTGCACACATAAGGCTTGTCACAAAGAATTGGTTAAAGTAATGATTATTAATGTGTCTGAATAAGCAAGGATATATTTAATTGTTTAGTAATAAACTGGTGTTTTCTGTGTCGCTGCTAAGATGAAGTTGTTGAATCAGACTTTAGTTTAAAAGACATTTCAAGGTTTCTGTAATATATTGCATATATTTCTTTTTAAACCCACCGCCTAAAAGATTTAAGACTATACCTGACCCAAAATATCACCCAAAGTTTCTACAGCTTTTTTCTTAGCTATTTCAGAATCTGTAAAAATTACTGGGACTAACTTGTTACTGCAGTCGACCGATATGAATGTGTGATGTACGGCATGTTAAATGCTCGTCACTTCTGCTGCCAAAACTTTGTCAGCCTGTGGGTCATTTGGTTTATTGAAAAATGATTGCACTGATCTGCATGTTCCTTGATGATGTGCTTTTTCTGTGGTTCTCACATGCACCATGTCTCTTCATGTCGTATTCTCCACCATGTCCCATAGAAAAACTGCTTTTGCATAAAATGCAAAAAAGCTCTCTCTGCTTCGCCATCTACAGGTCTTAAACAAGAGTATGTTGCGGTCCATTCGCTATTAAAAGTGCATCTTCTCTTTTTCGTGGCCACTCTGACCATGGATGCTAAATCTGACTGAACAGCACGCACTCTCTCCAATTTGAGATTGTTGAATGTTGAGGAGACATTCGTACACCAGTCAACAGTTTGATTGACGTACGACTGAGCGTATCGACTAACGCTTTTATTGCTCTCCTCTGAACTATTTGACATAAGTTAACAGTGTGCCTATGGAAGTATCCATGTATTTATTAGGCAGGGTCGAATGAAAAAGCGGGACAGATGCTCAATTTGCGTGAGGCGGGACAAAGGGTAAATTGCTGTACAGTACAACGCAAAGCGGGACAGGTGGTCACTCTATTCGCGCCAGTTATTCAGCCAATAAAGTGTAGGCCTATGCATTTCAAAATTGTGTCTAGTACTATATAAATTACAAAGGTTTAAGTTTATTTCAAACGACCCGACCGACCGCGACCCGAATATCATTAAAAATATTTTGGGATGGCTCATAACCGCGGGTAACCACTGGGACCTGCTCATTTTGGATCAACCCACGCATCACTGTTGGGCATGCCTCCCTGGAAGTGTATCATCAGCCAGAGAAGCAGATCACAGCTGATTAAGGCACCATAATTGAGCAAAGGCATGCGGGTGGATCGTTTCCTATTATACACTAACATTAAAACATGCATGGTTTTGTTTTATAGCATTAAAATGTGTATTGTTTCATTTTGTTAACAAAATGTGTATAAACAGTGTTTAATATCTCTTCACCTATGGGAGGACGCCAGCGCATAGAAGTGTTCTTGGTTTACATTTCGGGTCGTAACGATATACCGGTATGACGATATACCGCGATATAAACATGTACGACTATCATACCATGTACATTTGCTTATCTACGGTATTGAGAGAAAATAACAAACACAGAATCTCACCTGTGCCTAGGCAACAGCGTTCCAACTAAGGGGCCGTTCACATATTGCGCCTAAGACACGTGGAAAACGTTAGACGAGATGCTTTCAGATTTTTTCCCAAAGCCTTCTGGCACTAGCGCTCTTGAGGCGTCTGCCATTGCTAAGCAACAATGACCCGCTCTCTCCATGAAGATGCGGAAATTTCACCAATGGATAAATGAATTTGCAGCTCTAGAAATTGCTTGCAGTAGCTCTGCTACTTGATTTATTAAAAAAATGGCAATCCATACACAGCTATGATCGGCTGTTCCTTCATCTTGGCTGAGCTTTCAACGTTGTTAAGGGAAAGGTGAGGAAGATACATGACCTGCAGTGTGCTTGCAGCATTATGAAAAGTTTAGATGTTTTTAACTCGATGCGGTGCAGAGGCACCTGGAAAAAACGAGTGTGTTTGCTACATCTGAAATAACGAACTTGAGCGCGCAATAGACGCGATATGTGAATGGCCTCTAACTGTTCTATTGATCCACCCACACATACAGCGGAGACAACATCAGAGACAGAGGCCGTTATCTCTAATCTCAATCCCACGTCAAAATATTAGTTAAAATTGGCACTAGTAGGCCTATGGGAATACTTTTTGTATAGAAAAGACGAAAGCTTATTTGTCCTTAAAGGTAGACACAGTTTGCAAAAACTGTGGTCGGAAAGCAGCTGCAAAATGAGGAAAACGCATCGAACATGTTTACCTATTCAGAACATCATCATCCCGTGCAATTTAAGTTAATGCATTATGATTTCTGTGATGCGGAGTGAAGCACAGAATCCAGTCATGACAATGATTTTACAGTAGCTAGCTAATTATTATTTTATTTTATTATTAATGATAAATATAAGTTGTTAAACTAATAAATAATCAATGGTAAAATTGTCTTGTTTTTGATTAATGAAATTGGAATAAAAACATGGTTTCAAATAATTGTCGATAAGAGATTGATCGATTAAAGCTGCGGTAGGGAACTTTTGACGCTCTAGCAGTTAATAAACAGAACTGCTTGCGTCTTGCGGAAGAACATCGTAGCCGGAACTACTTCTCTCTGTTTATGTCTATGAAGAGTCACAAAGGTACTGGGTTACTCCGCCGCGGTATCCCCGAAGCAATCTAAAATAGTCCGGATATAAACACTTATTATAGGTGCACCCTAGTGATTCAGGACAAGCTAAAAACACGGTTTGGAAAATGGATTCATGGTGTACTCGATTATTATATACATTTTTCATTTATATACATTTACATTTTGAACACAAACAAAGTTACGGACCGCAGCTCTGATTGGTTATTTTTTACCGGGAGCGATGGAGTTTCTGCAAATGGCAATAGGACACTGGGAGGAGCCAGAGGAGCTTGATTTTTTTCACAGATTATCTGTCTCATATTCTACTGTCAGGACATAATGACAGATTTAACAAATATGTAAAAAATATATTTTTACAAAAGTTACCTACTGCAGCTTTAAGGCTGATAAAGGTTAACTGATGTACAGTAATGTTGGGCTGCGTACGGCTCATGCGCAGAACACATGCGAGCGGCTGTGAGTTACGTTGACCGTATCATAATTCATTCACAGTGTACTAATTAAGCTTTTAATGTGATTTAAACTTTAAAAGTACATTAAAATAGAAACAACACAAAAGTTCTTCAACATGAAAAGCAATAGAAATGTAGTAAAGTCATTTAATCAGATAACTGCACTGTGCAGACTATTAATTCCTACAACTTGTTAATTCGTTTCTACGATTTATTAATTTGTGGCAATTGTCCATGTTTTGTTAATTTTGTTCCCTAAATAACCCATGATTTAACTGAAATAAGGGAACAAATTAATAAATTGAACGAATTATTAATTCAGGAAATCTTTAATTTCCCTTCCCATGTTTAGGCTACCACACACAGTAAGAGATGCGATTAAAAGTGAAAGATAATAAAACAAACCTGCAAAATTAGAAGATTTAAGAAAAGAAACTGGTAAACCAGAACAAATTAAGCCACATTAATGAAGGCTATATCTCGAACGGCAGAGGCATGGTCATCTAACATTTTCCTAACCCTGTGTTTTTTTCTCCGCTGTTTCGATCGCGTCGGAGCCTGGAGCACGCGTATAATCAGGCGATTCAAACTTACATCGCAGTCTGTTCATTATCAAAATAAAGTACAGTCAACTAAACATTTAAAAGGTTACACTGGTCAGTTTAAATAGACCGTATACCGGTCCTCTCTGTTCCAATGATGTTTTTGCTCACATGAAGAGGATCATCTTTTCTGTGTATGTGCGAATGTGTAAGTATTTTACATTATAAATAATAGTTTAACATTCAGATACATTGCGAATATGGAAACATTTGGATCTGTCACGACTTGATGCACTGTATGCTGGATTTTTGCTGGATACCGGAACGCAAAAAATCTAAATCTGACATTTTCTAGAACAGAATCCAGCAGGATCAAATTAATATGAGCAACAGTGTTTTGCTGCAGCAGCGCCGATGGATGCGGTTCACTTAATGCATAGCGCAGTCACACGCGGGATCATTTTATTTGGGATCATTTTATTTTAAATGCTGTAATTTCAGTTGAAAACATTGTAATTGTGTTTTAAAATACAAGAACGAGCACCAGAAAACCATTTAAAGAGGCGCGTTCAGCGGTCTCTGTGCGGGATAGGAAAGTCAACAAAGTAAATTGATCTCAAATGTATGGCGCTCTCTTTTCATTTTATAAAATAATCCTAATCACATCTATTCATTTTATAATCCTTCTACTAGCATTTTATTCAGGCTAAAACCCCCTGTAATTCAAGTGAGAAAGCATTTTGTTTGTGTGTGTGCATGTGTGTGTGTGTGTGTGTGTGTGTGGCTTTTGCACATCCTGTCATGCCAGTGAGTGCTGCAATAGATCCATTTTGCAGCATTATGATTAACGATTAATAGATAAATTGATTGTTAATTTAAATGACAATCGATTATGGAATTAATCGATATTTTGCATCCCTACTTTCAAACATTTGTTCAACCCCCCCCCCCCCCCCCCTTTTTTAAATCCTTAATTGTTTAATACCGTATACCGTGAAACCGTATAACCGCAATATTTTCTGAGACGATTATCATAACGTGAAAATCTCATACCGTTACAACCCTATTAACATTAGTTCAGAGTTACTAAGAAACTAACAGTCAGCAAAGCAGACAGGAGTGCAGGAGTGTTTGATTAATAATTCGTTTCTGCATCTACTGTTTAAATTGTTACTTGCTGCTAAGAAGGTTTATCTCGTTCTAAAATAAATATTTCTAATGCTATTTTTCGTTGTCATTTGTATTTTTGATCGCACTTTATTTATAATAGCCATGCTATTGATCGCTTCCACTGTCCTCATTTGTAAGTCGGTTTGGATAAAAGTGTTTGCTAAATAAATAAATGTAAATGTAAATGTAATTTACTCATAAGAGTGAATAAATGACAGAATTTGAATTTTTGTCTGAACTATCAACTAATGATGAAATATCATCTAAACAATGAATGAATTAACTCAACTAGACACAAGTGCAAATCAGCTGTAACCAAGGAAACACACGAACAACAGAAAGAAACATGAGAAGTGATTACAACAATGAAGCAAAATAAAACCTAAGAAACCACGGAAGTTTTCAAATTAAGAGTCTTTGGAAAACAACACAACAGATCATATGTGGTTACAACTATCTGTATGAAAAATTAGTAATATTTTTAGTTGATTTACAGCCCTATATAACTGCATAAAGAGTTAAGTGAATAACAAACAGTCCATGAACTTCTTAATTTCTAACAGAACTGTAATTTAAGTGCTGTTTTTGAGACTTGCCTCATATTTGTTGGGTGCCACAAAGTTGAGAGCCTCGTCAGGATCATAGAGGATGGAAAATGCCAACTCCAACACTTCCTACAAACACAGCACCATTCAAACACGTCAGTCATACATACTGTACATAACATAGAAACAGAATATAGGATGTGTGATACTCTGTATGGGTTGGGTTTTGTGCATTCTGTTTCATTGCAGTTTTGCCGACAGTACTGCTTTAAAAAGTGAACCAAACTAAACAAGTCCTTTACAGGAGTAAAACCTTGACAGGAACCAGACTTAGCCGAAGGAACATATTTAAATAAATATGCATGCAATATTACAATATTAACATGTTTGGTTCATAAATGCATTATTCAATAATAATGATGAAGTCAGTGATTAATTGCTTATATGAGGGACACAGGCAGACAGGTTTCAAAAAAAGATCAGTGTCACGTCAGATCTTTGTCTCTCTATATCAGTTCTGCTCAATAGTGCGCTGGAGAAGATGAAGTAAGTGGCTTTACCTTGTTCTGCTTGAGTGCGCTCTTCTCCTTCATGTGCGGACAGTCTTTCCCCGTCAGCACTGCTTTAATGTCCGACACAGGAACTGTGGGTCGGAGACAGTAAGTCTGAATACACTGTGCAACACGTGATGTGAATAATATTCAGTGGTTTTATGTCACATAAATGCGCTCACTCTTATCGGTAAGCAGTTCAAACGGCACTTCACCCTGCGGAGACTCGTCCAGATCTCCGTAATGCAGGACCTTGTGATTTAACGACAGGCGGCAGAACCAGAACTTCTCTGCGAGAGGAACCAAAGATCATTAGGAAACTCGCATTATAGAAGAATAGTGGGCAGATGCAAGCTTTCGGCACCTTGTCTCCGTCTGTTGCCCAGTTTACGAAAGCAGCTTCCCTCACACAGACGATTGAGTCGCTGCTGTTTGATCAGCTCCAGAATCTCTGGCTGGATCCGCTCTCGCAGCTCACTGATAATCAAGAGGAAACACATTGAGAACAGCTGATCCACAAGCTCAGATAAACTCACACGAGCTCCTCCTCAGTACTTTTGACTTGTTTTCCACTGCAGATGTCTAAAAAGATTCTTAAATCAAGATCCATTTACCTGAGAAGCAAAATGATAATCATGAGATGATAATAGATAATAATGAGAAGCAATAAGAAGATAAGTCGTGTTTTCCGTGAAACTGGTCAAATATAAGTGGGTTTTTATTAAATCAAGAACAAATATCTACCAGTGGTCTCAGAAAAATAGCCTTAACTCAGTAAAGTAATTTTCATAACCCACTGACAGATATTTGTTCTTGTTTTAAGAATAACCTCACTTCATTTTGTTACATTTCTCAGAAAACATGACATCTCTAATATCTCGATTTAAGCAGTCTTTGAAGGTTACGTTGGAAATGTAATCGGTTACAGATTACAAGTTACCGTATTTAAAATGTATTTCATGTTGTAAATATTTCAGTTAGGTCATTAATGTAACTGATAACATTTGATTAATTTTGTATTTATTTTCTAACTTTCTAACAAATGTTTTCAACTGTTAATACTTTTCAAATATTTAAACCAGGCAGGGTTAACTTTGTAGTAGTAGTACTTAACACTAAACTCAAGATTATAGCATTTTAATTTTAAAGGAAAGCCACAATGATGATGATTTTAAAATGTTCAGCACTGAAACACAAACATTCATTCCTCAAGTTTTCCAGGTGATATGATCTTTTAGAAATCATTACAATTTATTTACCTCTCAAGAAACATTTCTGATTATTATTAATGTTGAAAACAATTTTGCTGTGGAAATGGTGATACACTATTTTCCAGGATTGTTTGATAAATATAAATTTGAATGAATAGAATTTATTTCCATTTATCAAATATATTTGTTAATGCATTTATTAAATTAAAATAATTTTAAATTTCTTTACTCACTTTTTATCAATTTCATGCACGATGAATAAAATTATTAAAGGCCATGTTGCAGGTTAACCACCACTTTCAATTAATGGGTACATAAATCACTCAAGATATGTATGTCATTTTTAAAATGTCACAAAAATGGTCTTAAAGACCTATTTTTTAAGTTTTTGGTATTAACAGGTTTTTTACGCAACTGGGTGATGATGTTACGTTGGGGAGAAGTGGAGGAAACTCAGCCTAGTATGATGCTGCGTTCCAGGCAACCCGTAACCCGTGTTTTTCCAACCTTAAACCCGTGAAAGTGCACTGGAACGGCAGCCAAACCCATGACTTCCCAACCTTGAACTCGTGTCTCGTACTAGATCGATATACTACGAGTACCGAGGTCACACAGCACGCGAAACAACGATGACAGCCCCTATGAAAAATACTGCCTGCTGATACAGTGTTTATGCAAGTGGTACATGTTGAAAAAAACGATTTTAGGTCAATGTAACGTTGCAATAAAATGAATAATCTAGTAACAATTCCTTGTGCCTGGAACGGTACAAAGTCGTTAGTAGTGGTGTGAAATAGTGATTACGAGCTCAAAAACCTGCCTGGAACGCATCATCAGAACTAACCTTATAGCGACTGACTGTGATGAGGAAGAGGTGGCAAGAAACATGTGTGATGGCCCGCAGCCGTGTAATTTCGATCGAGCCAGCCGTGAGAGGGCAAATGAGGAATTGCCAAGAACTGATGTCCGTCAAATCTATGTATGGTCCGAGGAGAATGAGTGGAGAGTTGGTGAAGTGTCCTGGTGAGTTGCTATCATTTAGCATCGCAGCAATGAGCACTGGAGCTAGTCTATGAACAGCAGTGCACAATAATGACACACACACACATGTCTTTGTCTTTGTCATCTAGAAATAGAAGGCATCATGCTAGCTATATGGGCGTTTTTAAGCGTTTATCTCTTCCCCCGGTGAAAATGTTGTTGCAAACGTAGCCGCGTGTGTGTCGCTGTGTTTGACAGAAGCTTGCGTGGCTGCCGTCCCATGGAAACTGCACTGAAAAGCTTGTGCTGTAGGGAAGTGAGTGTGTTTGGGTCACTGTTGGTCGATATCTATCTATCTATCTATCTATCTATCTATCTATCTATCTGTCTGTCTATATATGTAGTCTATCTATCTATATAAATCTATGTATTTATCTATAATCTGAATACTCTCGTCTACTACTCGTCTCTCTCTAGTCAATCTCAATGCTCTCAAGGCGGCTTTGGTAAATTCTCTCCCCAACGTGATGCAATGCATTGTGGGGGAAAGGAGACCGCTGCAAGATAGTACCTACTTTTTCGCATTATATTCCGTTTTGTGATACCCAACAACATAAAATACAATGGATAACAGTTTAAATGTTTATTACCAGCAAGCAAATTGCACAAATTTGTTAAAAAATGTACCTTGCAACACGGCCTTTAACTTCTCTCTTTTAAATCTTATACAAATGTTTGAGTGGTATCATTGTTTCCACAAAAAAACAACAACAACAACAGTTTTTAACGGACACTAATGATAAATGTTTCTTGAGCAGCAAATCAGCATATTAGAATGATTTCTGAATGATTGTATGACACAGAAACTTGATTTATAAATGTTTCTTTTGATGAATGT
The DNA here is from genome assembly GCF_003368295.1 of Carassius auratus. Lineage (NCBI taxonomy): Eukaryota > Metazoa > Chordata > Actinopteri > Cypriniformes > Cyprinidae > Carassius > Carassius auratus. The sequence continues at coordinate 1,380,847 of NC_039295.1, forward strand.
TGCATTCCCAAATGCAAATTACCATCTCCCTGAAAAATCCTGAAAGCCGTATTTATATGGAAAAACACATCCCTGACAACTAGATGACTGACTGATTAGGAGATCCGTGATCTTGAATACAGCTTACTGATGCTTTTGCTCTTCACTCACATTATTGGAGGCGACTGGAAGTCGTCCTGACTCATTCTCTCTGACTGACGCAGACGCAGGATCTCTGAGTAGCTTAGACTGCGCAGTTTGACCCGCAGCTGCTCCAGAGATGGTGGTTTCATGGCCAGAGCTCTAGTGATTTGCTCCCGCACCACCGTCATCACCTAAAATACACACACAGAGTGATTGCTGGCACAAACACACACAAAAAAACCCTCTGTCCACTAGCAGACACTCTCACGAACACACACCTTGTTGAAATCTTCTGCAGTGGCTCTCATTTCTTTCCATGTCTTATTGAGAAGCTGTATGCAGACGCAGAAAAACTCTTCCCAAGCACGCTCGTGGGTAAAAAACATGGGATGGAAGTCGTTGCACCCTTCATTTGCTGCAGAGACAAGACACGTTTCTCTTCATTTCCAAAAAACATCACAATACAGTACATCACAGAAACACACACATTACAGAAACATTTGTCACAGTGAAACTTGAAAGTGGATATTTGATGGCATTAAAACTTTTGCCTGTTTCACACAGAAAGTTTATTTCCAGTCTGCTTCATCACAGCTGCCTGTGTATTTTTAAGTGATTCTGAAAAGCTTAACTAACTTGTTCAGGCGTCTGATTAGGGTTGGAGCTGAACTCTGCAGGACAGTGGGTCCTCCCGAACAGGGTTGAAGCCCTCTGGATTAGGGGGCTGCGATATAAATAGTCTTAAAACGCATCTTTTTAGCTGTGCATTTGTTGAATGAGCACTGTGCAATGTCCAAACTGATTGCACTATATTTTCACTGTTTTATTATTATTATTATTATTATTATTATTTATGTAAAATCATTTTCTAACTGTTTTTAAATATATTAATCATTTTAAAAGTTTTAAAATTGCTTGTTTTATTTTTGTTATCATTTTTCTTCATGATTATTTTACTTTCTTTTATGTAAAGCACTTTGAATTACCATTGTGTACGAAATGTGCTATATAAATAAACTTGCCTTGCCTTATGAAATTGTAATTGTTGTTTTAACAATGTGCAATTTTACGTTATCGAGTATATCGCAAAAACCAAACAAAACACACAGAGTACACACTTAAATTACATGATGAAGAGTAGTAAGTTAGACTAATGCGCATGAGCATTTACAATCCGTTCTTTCACTGCATGATCTAGTCTATTAAAATGCATTTAGAATGATCACAAAATTCAAGATATGAGGGCAGAAAAGTGTATGTATTTATATAATTTCATATAGTTAAAGAATATCAGACGAAAAGTGGTGTTTTTTCTTTAAAAATCAGCATGATTGCAAATATAACATTGACTTTATATAACAGGGAGATAATTGGTTAGCTGAAATTTGGGAACAAGGCCACACCCCAAACGATCACCTTACTTCCTGAAACCTCCATATATCGGGAACCTCATACAGTACTGTTTGTCTCTTTCTTTCAGACTGATGGACTGTACATTCCTGGACCATGAGCATCCACTCCCAGGCTTGTCTCGGGAGGTCTCTGAGCGCCATCATAGTTTGTGTGGTGGACGCAGAACTACACTCTATACTCACACCTGCGTGTTCTGTGATGAAGCTCATGCGAGAAACTCCTGCCCTCATAACCCTACAACACCAGCAGACTGCCTCTACACTCCTATCAAGAACCTCATATAGTTGACAGTAGGGCTGCACGATTCTGGATAAATTGAGAATCACGATTTTTTTGGTTTCATATAAAGATCACGATTCTCCTACGATTCTTTTTTTTTATTATTATTACTATTATCATTATCACAAGTATATAAGTTAAAACTTTTATTTTGTAAGGATTCTTTAAATTGATAAAGTGTCACAAAGACATTTATAACAAAATATTTCTAATTCACAGAAATTTTGTTCTTCTGAACTCTCTGTCAAAGAAACTTGAAAAAAATCTACTCATCTGTTTCAACATTAATAATAATAATAATAAATGTTTTTTGAAAAGCAAATCTGAATATTAAATAATTTCTGAAGTAATGATCATCAAAGAAATAAATTACAGTTAAAAATACATTCAAGTAGAAAGCAGTTATTTTAAATTGTAAAAAATATTTCAAAACTTTACTGTTTTTGCTGTACTTTGGATCAAATAAATGCAGGTTTGGTGAGCAGAAGAGACTTTTAAAAACATTACACATCTTATGGTTCAAAGACTTTTGACTGGTAGTGTACAGTATAATATAATACATTTAAAACCCCTGTTTTTATTTTAGAGTGATGAAAAAGTTGTTTAAATCACTGATTCAACGACTCACTCATAAACCTACTTCACTTGTTTCATTATTGGATGAAGCAAAGTTTCTCTGGAATGAAAAATTAATTCATTGACAAATAAATTTTTAAGACACTTGTCGCCAACTAGTGGTGAAACAATGCCATCAGCACGAACGTTATTTGAAGTGCAGTGCTTTCAAAAGGGGATTTGCTCTATTTTGATCGCTATAATATAGACATCACTGTTTATATCTGAACTATAAACTTTATCCCAGTATTTCTGGGACAATATAAATGACTGTAAGACAGAAATATTACTGTGTAGTTGAAAAGACCGTTTGTGAAGATGTTTTTTTAACCAAACATGCTAACTGCTCTCTCTGTGTCAGCGGCAGTGCGCGCACGGATTTGAATGATCCGGTAAGACTTTGTCAAAGGTTTAACAGACTCTGGGAATCGTTGTCATTTAGAAATGAGATTGAGAGGGTGTCTGAATCAAGATCGCGATCTTTTTACGATTAATCGTACAGCTCTAGTTGACAGGCTACTAACAGAAGCGCATCATCACAACCACAGAATACCGATACCACTAATGCCTTCAAGTCCTGCCTATCCATCAAGAATCCAGAGTCTTCTGGGAAGGTGTCATTACTTCACTGTGTGCCACATTCAATTGCAAAAGCAGCCCTAGGATTTTAGACTCTCTTTCCGCAGCTACAATGGATTCTTACCAACAACCACAGACTCCTTTACTCCTTACCTTACTGTTGCACCTTCATCTGCACCACCATAATTAGGATTTTCTCACTAATCTTCTCACTAATCTCCGAACTCTGCCTTCCATTATCAGAGTAGAAACCTCAGAGCCTCACACTTCCTCTTAGCAAGACAGATGTACAAAGAGTCAGCTACATGGACTTCTTGGCCACCTTAATGTGCCTCTGACAAAAGTGAAAAAGTGAAAGTGACATGACATACAGCCAAGTATGGTGACCCATACTCGGAATTTCATGCTCTGCATTTAACTCATCCAAAGTGCACACACACAGCAGTGAACATACACAAACCATGAACACACACCTGGAGCAGTGAACAGCCATTTATGCTGCGCCGCCCGGGGGGAAGTGGGGGGTTTGGTGCCTTGCTCAAGTCGTGGTATTGCCAGCCCAAGACTAGAACCCACAACCCTAGAATTAGGAGTCAAACTCTCTAACCAACAGGCCACGACTTCCCTCATCACAACAACACCTCTCGTCATGGAACAACATTTATTTTCCATAATCACTACATCTCTCATCCCGGCTGCATTCAACTATACACTGATGCTGAACACCCTCAATGGGCTTCAGGAGTTAATATGGAAAGCGCTGGGTTAAATCCGAACAGCCTCCAGAGTTCAGTTCCCTCAGTCCACAGTCAAGAGCAGTCTCCATAGCATGATGAAATACAGTATATCCCATAGTCATAGCAGCCATCCTTTATGGGAAGGTCAGAATCTACTCAACTCCTCGGACTATGCAGCAGAAGTTGAAATATAAACAAGGGATGATCATGTTTGGCAGTAATGCAATTAATGCATAGGCTCACTTAATCTCCGCTCAACCACAATTCCTTCTCCGAGCAACTCATACCAGGACTCCCCAATCTTATAGCCGACTCTTCATCTCATTTTCCATTCCAGAAATTTAGACTTGGCTCCAGAATAAAAATTCATCCCACTCTCCACACGGTCTCACCACAGATCAGAAACCAAACATGCATCTCAAGGAGCAATTCTTAAAGGCCTTGCTCCAAGCATGATTTCCAGCCTACCTCTCTGTCTGGAACTGTCTCAAAGCTTACCATTCCTTCTATCAGTTTCCTTTCCACAACTTAATATCTTACACTCATTCCTTTCCTAAGATCCACATGTGCATTTCTAAACCTACTTGTCAGGGATCAACTTCTCTTATTAAAACAGCCACTGGCTATGATTACCCAGCTTTCTCTCATTCTCACACATTCATAGTAATAAAGGCTTACGAAAGCTATCCAATGCGTTGTGATTGGCCGAATAACTCAAGCTTGTGACAGAAATGTTACGCCCCTTAACATATTGTGATGCCCTGTCCAGCCAGAGCGATGAGACATAAACATAAAACCTATTATACATGTGATATAAACATGATTCCTAGTTGTGTCCTCTTCTGGAGGACAAACAAAGTAGATCCACTTTCACGGTGAAACACACAGTTTCTAAACGACATGGCGGTGGCGGCAACAGCAGTACTACAACGAGAATAAAAGGTAGGCCGTCTTCTTTTGGGCGGCGTTATGCAAATCTTCCCACAGAGTGACATAGAGATGTTGGGGGTGTTAGAATGAGCTGTTTTAGGGTGTGTGGACAAGTCTTACATTTGATAAAGAATATCTCTTTGGATTTGAGACTTTACTCTTTGCAACTTTACAGATCTTCTTTATGCACCAAGAGCTTGTAACACTCCAAAGAGAAAGGAAAAAAGTTAATCTCATCACACGACCCCTTTAAGCAATATCAGTGTATTGTTTTTTTTCTACAATTTTGGAGTGAAAAAGTTGAAAGCAGACATGAGCTCTCAGATAACTTTGACCAAGGTATCAGATCTTAATTAGCCTGTTAAGGTTATAGCTTGTTAAACTAATCTTGTCCCAACAATCAGCAGCCAGACTGCAACATAGTGTTGGCCCAGATTCGGCCCACATCTGACCCACGTGAAATCCATGTGGGCCAGATGTGGGCCGGATCTGGGCCAAAACTGCTTGCTGTCTGGGCAGCCATGGGTTCCTCTAAGCAGTTGCCGCCCACAAAACAGTAGAAGGCTATAACAAGATAGCAATTTGTTAAAAGTGTTTTCAGATACCAATTTCCTCTGTTCGCAAAGTAATTAAGAAATGGCAGTTAACAGGAACAGTGGACGTCAAGATAAGGTCAGAAGACCAATAGGATTGCAAGAAAAGCCAAAACCCCCGTTTGACTGCGAAAGACCTCCAGGGAGATTTGGCAGACTCTGGAGTTATGGTACACTGTTCAATTGTTTAGAAAAACCTGCACAAATATTGCCTTCATGGAAGAGTCATCAGAAGAAAAACTCTCCTGTGTCCTCACCACAAAATTCAGCATTTCTGAATTTTGTAAAAGAACATTTACACGAGTATCACACGAGTATAGAATTTTGGAAAGAAGTCCTGTGGACCGATGAGGTTAAAATAGAACTCTGTGGCCACAATGTGCAAAGGTATGGTTGGAGAGCAAAGGGCACAGAATTTCATGAAAAGAACACCAGTCCAACTGTTTTGGCATGGGGGTGGAGTACATGTAATCTTTAAGATATAAGCACAATCAGAAAAATATTGTCTATTTATCGTTATCAATAAAATCATAGAAAATATCGAAATACATTTCTTGTCAATATTGCATACCCTACTCTGGATTACAGCAATAACGTATGTAGGATGAGTGAATGATGAGAGAATAATAATGATCCTTTTCAGGTGTAAATCACTCTGGATCTCTTCTAAAGCTGCCCTAATTGAGCCTCCGAACAAACCCCAACACGTTCATCAGCGAACTGAGGAATCGGAAATTTTGCAGAATACTCACGCAGTTCTCCAACCTGTAGAATATCACACAGCAGACGCGTCAGCTCAATGGCAGAGCGGCCAAATGGACACTCATGTTTATCTTCTCGACTGCAGTTTTCTAGAACAATCTGCAAAACAATACCACAGTATGTATAGACCACTGACATGTGGATCCTTTTTATGCTATTTTGCTTTTTTATTATTATATGTTTTTTAACAATACAAAAGGTAAAAGAGGACATAGGAAACAGAAGGAAGGAGAGGAAGGGGAAAGTGAAACAAAAGACAAAGCGCATGAGCAGCACCACACCACATGTTCCACTGAAAAAAAGGATAAATAATCAATTAACTTTTGTATTATTATTGTAGTGTTATTAATATAGCTGACCCTGTTTTACATAATTACTTTTACTCAACATTTATAAAGAGGACACTGTAATTGACAAAATAAAAATAAAACAAAAGAGATGAGAGTGTGTGTGTTCTTACTCTGATATATGTGTCCTGATGCACTTTGGCAAGGTAAAGCATGTTGTCTAGTGCCAACATTCCCGGGGGTGTCTGAGTGAAATCCATAGCAGGATTCACAGGATTCTGTGAACAAATCACAATACACATATCAGCACATGGCTATCACAAACCATTATCAAACCATCGCATCAGCACTTCAACATCACTAATCATCATCAAACCATCGCATCACAAACACATCATTATGTGACTGTCAGTAATCAGTAATCCTTCTCCCTGCATGGCATGTGCAGGGCTCTGTATATTACACATTTTCAAGGTTTAAATGAAGTCTAGCGACAGCTATACTCCCTGATTATTGCAGGTTTGCACACAAACATGTCATTACTTGACTGTCAGTAACCATCATCTAACCATTACATCACACATACAGTATTGTTCAAAATAATAGCAGTACAATGTGACTAACCAGAATAATCAAGGTTTTTCGTATATTTTTTTATTGCTACGTGGCAAACAAGTTACCAGTAGGTTCAGTAGATTCTCAGAAAACAAATGAGACCCAGCATTCATGATATGCACGCTCTTAAGGCTGTGCAATTGGGCAATTAGTTGAATTAGTTGAAAGGGGTGTGTTCAAAAAAATAGCAGTGTGGCATTCAATCACTGAGGACATCAATTTTGTGAAGAAACAGGTGTGAATCAGGTGGCCCCTATTTAAGGATGAAGCCAACACTTGTTGAACATGCATTTGAAAGCTGAGGAAAATGGGTCGTTCAAGACATTGTTCAGAAGAACAGCGTACTTTGATTAAAAAGTTGATTAGAGAGGGGAAAACCTATAAAGAGGTGCAAAAAATGATCTCCAATGCCTTAAAATGGAGAGCAAAACCAGAGAGACGTGGAAGAAAACGGAAGACAACCATCAAAATGGATAGAAGAATAAGCAGAATGGCAAAGGCTCAGCCAATGATCACCTCCAGGATGATCAAAGACAGTCTGGAGTTACCTGTAAGTACTGTGACAGTTAGAAGACGTCTGTGTGAAGCTAATCTATTTTCAAGAATCCCCTGCAAAGTCCCTCTGTTAAAAAAAAGGCATGTGCAGAAGAGGTTACAATTTGCCAAAGAACACATCAACTGGCCTAAAGAGAAATGGAGGAACATTTTGTGGACTGATGAGAGTAAAATTGTTCTTTTTGGGTCCAAGGGCCACAGGCAGTTTGTGAGACGACCCCCAAACTCTGAATTCAAGCCACAGTACACAGTGAAGACAGTGAAGCATGGAGGTGCAAGCATCATGATATGGGCATGTTTCTCCTACTATGGTGTTGGGCCTATTTATCGCATACCAGGGATCATGGATCAGTTTGCATATGTTAAAATACTTGAAGAGGTCATGTTGCCCTATGCTGAAGAGGACATGCCCTTGAAATGGTTGTTTCAACAAGACAATGACCCAAAACACATTAGTAAATGGGCAAAGTCTTGGTTCCAAACCAACAAAATTAATGTTATGGAGTGGCCAGCCCAATCTCCAGACCTTAATCCAATTGAGAACGTGTGGGGTGATATCAAAAATGCTGTTTCTGAAGCAAAACCAAGAAATGTGAATGAATTGTGGAATGTTGTTAAAGAATCATGGAGTGGAATAACAGCTGAGAGGTGCCACAAGTTGGTTGACTCCATGCCACACAGATGTCAAGCAGTTTTAAAAAAACTGTGGTCATACAACTAAATATTAGTTTAGTGATTCACAGGATTGCTAAATCCCAGAAAAAAAAAAAATGTTTGTACAAAATAGTTTTGAGTTTGTACAGTCAAAGGTAGACACTGCTATTTTTTTGAACACACCCCTTTCAACTAATTGCCCAATTGCACAGCCTTAAGAGCGTGCATATCATGAATGCTGGGTCTTGTTTGTTTTCTGACAATCTACTGAACCTACTGGTAACTTGTTTGCCACGCAGCAAAAAAAATATACTAAAAACCTTGATTATTCTGGTTAGTCACATTGTACTGCTATTATTTTGAACAATACTGTATCATCACATGACTATCACCAATCATCATCACCAATCATATCGCAATGCTGCACTCTGTACTCACACACTTGGACAATAACAACACATTGTCGCAGATGTTGTTTGTTGACTTCAGCTCAGCATTTAACACTGTCATTCCCTCCAAGCTGACCACATAACTCAACACCTCCCCCTGCAACTGGATTATGGACTTTCTGACCAGCAGACCTCAGCATGTTCGGTCAGGCCACACCTGCTCCACCACCATCACATTCAACACCGGCGTACCCCAGGGCTGTGTGCTGAGCCCATTCCTGCAAGCCCTGTGCATGGTTCTGACTCCATCATCAAGTTTGCAGATGACACCACGGTGATTGGCCCCATCAGAGACAACGTTGAGACTGTCTACAGGGAAGAGGTACAGCACCTGGCCACATGGTGTGCTGATAATAACCTGCTAAACAAAGACACACCAGCAAGACAAAAAAGCTCATTGGTGACTTCAGGAAGAAGGAAGGAAGCATGCATGATCCCATCCACATTAATGGCATGGTTGTTGAACGTGTCTCCAGCTCCATCTCGGAGGACCTGTCCTGGACCAAACACCTCCAGCCTGGTCTCCAGCCTGGTCAAGAAGGCTCACCAGCGCCTCTTCTTCCTCAGGACACTGAAGAAGAACCAGCTGTCTTCATCCATCCTGGTGAACTTTTACCGGTGTGCGATTGAGAGCATCCTGACCAGTTGCATCACAGTCTGGTATGGGAACTGCTCAGTTGCTGAAGGCAAGGCACTGCAGAGGGTGCAGAAAACCACCCAACGTATCACAGGGACACCACTTTCTGCAATTGAGGAAATCCAGAGAAAACACTGTATACGTCGAGCTCGCAGCATCCTTAAGGACTCTTCTCACCCTGACCACGAACTGTTTAACCTCTTGCCCTCCGGGAGGCGCTTCAGGAGCCTCCGGACAAGGACCACAAGATTCAGGAACACTGAACACACACTCCTCACCCCTCCTCATCACTAAATCTGGTTTACCAACAAAAAACAGATCACTTGTTATTACTTGTACTACTGTCTGCTAATCCAGAATACTGAATAATCCTTTTGCACACTGGAATATTTTTCTATGCACTTTACTTTACTGTCCATTGCACTAGTGTAAATGATGTTCATATGTTCATAGTTTCTGCTTATAGTGTACATACACTTATTATATATTCCATCTGTATAGTATGTTCATAGTACACATATCTGTATATCATGCTGATAGTATTTTAAAATCTGTAAATTATGTCCATAGCCTCATCTGACACTGTATATTCTGTACTTACTGCTTATTGCACTTCCGGTTAGATGCTAACTGCATTTCATTGCCTTTTACCTTACATGTGCAATGGCAATAACGTTGAATCTAATCTCATCTCATCTCATCTCATCTCATCTCATCTAATATAATATATTTATCATTTAAAGAAGAAACCAATCCGATGAATAGTTGACATTTGAGGCTTAATAATAATATAGAAAATATTATAGACTGTTTTCAGATTGTTTATTTTCATAATTTCAAAATACGGCATGCAGTTGCATGAAACAATGGTATAAACATCATTCAATGTAAACTGTGATAATCATAATTAATAATCGAAGTTTCAAGGTAATAGTCGACAATTGTGATTTTTGCCATAATCGTGCAGCACTAATCAAACCATCACACACATCAGCACATCTCCATCATTGATCACCATGAAACCATTAAACACATCACATCACATCACTATCACCAAATATCAATCCATCATATCACATCAGCACATCACCACCACCGATCATCATTAAATCACACACATCAGCACATTACTATCACTGAATCATAATTTAAATTGTTTTTATCACAGATTATAACATGAGCAGACACACATCACTTACAGTAAAGCCCAGCATCTTGTAGTCTTTAGTGTAGATGGCTTTCCTCTTTTCTGTTCCACTGGGATCATTGTCTCCATCAAATGCGATTCGTCTGAGTTCAAAGATGATATCTCTTTGTGTCTAAATATTAAAGATATAGCAAGAATATTAAAGATGCAAGCAGCGATGAAAAGGCTATCACACCCGGTGGCTTTAGGAAAACAGCTAATGTTGGGCAAAATGTATTTAAAGTGACAAATATAAGAGGAATGTCTCAGTCATTTATATGTGCCAAACTTCCTACTGCCAGTTGGTGGCGCTATGAAAGTAACTGAATGTTGGTGTGGAGATGTCTTCCGACCAGGACTTAGAAAGGCTTTCGAAAGGATTTCGAAATAAGCCAAGAGGAGACTTTTGTTAAAGTAAGTAAATTTTGTTCCTGCATTTCATCCGCCTGCACAACTTCTGCATACCACAGTCAGCGGAAGTGAGAATAAGGTGCTTATTACATTTTTAATATGAATATTTGTCTTACAAAAATGCATGGATTCACTCCAGGAGGCTTTTATTCACCCCTTGGAGCCATGTGAGGGCTTACCCCCATTGAAAGCCTTGGAGGGGCAAGGACAATTTGTAATATAACCCTGACTGGATTCTTCTGAAAGAAGAAAGTTGCATAGAGTACACCTAAGATGCTTTAAGGTTGAGTAAAACACAGGGGTAATTGTAATTTTGGGGTGAACTAACCCTTTTAATGTCGTTGTTTTATCTTTGTTTTATGTGGCCGGCTGCATTGACTCCATGCAAAAAAAAAACTAACAAAAAAAAAAAAACACCAAACAAAAAAATGATCTATTGATGTTTCACTCTGCAAATAATTTCTGTCAACACAATAAATGCATTTATTAAATTGAACCATACATTGTATTTCTCTCTCTAAATTAAAGCAATTGTCATTCACTTGCCTGGTCATTTGGGTCCATTTTGGTCATCATGCGTTCTTCCAGAAGGTTGAAGGTCAAAACCTGAAGCACGTACAGCTGATGTGCCATTTCAGCTTTTACCGGTCGATTCCCTCGGATGATGTGCTAGAAGGCAAGTTTAAAAAGACAGACCATCAATGTGTTTCCTAAAACAACACTCATTATCACACTGCTCCTGAAGAACTATAAAATGGAGAAAGAAAACAGATCTGATCTGGATACCATCAAAAGGTGCTCATTGAGAAAAATAAAAATGTTACAATTTACTAAAAAGCATGCAGTGAAACAATAGGCATGAAAAGTTCAGGCCATAATTTTAGCTTCTGACCGAGTTTACGCATCACACATAACATTTACAGGAGGAGAGCATTTAAATGAATCATGCAAGGTGATTTAAAAAGGCTTCCTCTGGTCAATTTACTGGTATTTGTGTCATTATTTAACAGCCAAAAAACCTGTCTTGACCTATTCTGCAACAGTATTGTTAGTGAGTCACCTGCATTTGACTATCATCAACACGTTCTTTAATTTGCTCATTGTCAGTAGATCAGTACTTTCCACTCCCATCCACACACATAATATTGGGGATTATAGCACTTTCACGCTAATATATCGCTCTGTTTAGTTAATCTTATTACATAGTCAACTATAGGGTTAGGATTAGCATTAGTGCTAGCTGCTTGTAATCATGCATTATTTACTGTTACTGCTATATAAAGTACAGGATATTTTAAACTAAAGTGTTTTCAATTACTGCACTGTTCAATTGATTTTACAAAAGAATTGCAACAATTGAAAAAAAAAGTAAAAGTGATTGGCCAACTTTTGACACTGGTGTAAGGCAAAGCAACTATCATCACTTGTGATATTGTTGACTGTTATGATTTGTCTGTTTGTTATGGTGTTTGATCTCCATAATGACAATAACTAAACTAATAAATAATCATATTAATTGAAAGGTTTAGCAGAATATGAAAAAAATGCATGCACAGAATTCCCCATTGCTTCATTAGACTGCTGTTGGCTGGATTTGTCACAGGTGAAATCACATCTGATGTGCTCTGAATCTGCAGTTCTTTATTAGCAGAAACATTTAGCAACTCTGTCTGAAAGTGTTTAGCAAGTAATAGAATACCAGTAACAAAGGCAATCTGATGGCATTATACATGGATTTACACTTACATTGAGTATGATGCCACGGAGGTGTTTCTGAGCCAGTGTACTCGCCATCTCCTGCAATTAAACACACACACACACACACACACACACACATCAGCTGGTCTGTGAATGTCTGAACCAGACTATCACCACAAACACACAGCACAGACAGAACCACGGCAACAAATACACAACAAACTATGGAGTTTTGAGAGCGTCCTACAAATTAATTGATGAAGAAAGTCACATTGTTTCATTCCTGAATGAACCTCATCATACAATTTCCCTCACAGATTCACTGAATGCTACACATCTTGTGTTACTTTTACATGTTAGATCTGCTACACTTGTGAACGATGGTCTGGGAACACATCGCTCAGGTTTGTGTCATTCCTGATATGACTGGACTAGGTTTGTGTGTGTGTTCACCTGGCGTCTGTCCTCTGGGGTTTTGAGGAACAGGGCGTTGATGAGGGCAATGGCATACGTCTGGATCTCCTGATTGGACCTGCAGGGATGGTTGTACACACACACACACACACACAGTTAGAGGTATCTTGCTCTTGAATTCCAACACTTCTGGACTCTAGACCATATGTCACTTTCTCACAGCTCGAGCTCAGGAGACGAGAGGGCCACGTTCAACCGGCATCACCACCACCATTGCTGGAGGTACAATACAATTTTGAGTGATGAGCTCTTAAGTGAAATTATTAAAAGGGTCATGAAATAAGAGAATACAAATATTATATTGATATTTATCCATAGGATGTTACCCTACAACTCCTCAGTTAAAATATAAATGATTGCTTTCTACCCTTCTGAAACGCCTAGATTTGAAATCAAATACTTAACAAGCGTCATTGTTGTATGTTATCAAGCAGGAGTGTTCTGAACAAACTCTTATAGGCAGGGACATGACGAAGAAAGACAGAGGCGTAATGAAAGAAACAAAAAGGCAACCAGGAATACAGAGAGCAAGAACAACAGCAACCTTTCCATACCACTACTGACAAAGCAACAAGGGAAACACAAGGGCTATAGGAGCCCGACGGATATATTGTTTTGCCGATATTATCAGCCGATATGAGCCTGTCGCCGATATATCGGTATAAAATTAATGAGTACATGAGAAAATGAGTACATGAATTACTCCGGGATATTGGTTTGTTTGAACTCAGAGGGAGTGTCAGCCACATTAAAAAAGTTATCAGCTTAAGTCATTTGTGGATTCATGCGTATTGGAGACGCGAACCATTTAAAACGATTCAGTTCGATTTGGTGAACTGGTTCAAAAAGATCAGCTTACATCGAATGATTCGTTCACGAACCGGATATCACAAACTGCTTTGATTTAAACTCTCTCTCACACAGACACTGAAGAGAAGACAATGCTGAATAAAGTCGTAATGTTTGCTATTTTTTTACCAAAATGTATATTCGATGCTTCAAAATATTCTAACGGACCCTCTGATGTCACATGGACTACTTTGATGATGTTTTTCTTACCTTTCTGGACATGGACAGTAGACCGTACACACAGCTTCAATGGAGGGACTGAGAGCTCTCGGACTAAATCTAAAATATCTTACACTGTGTTCAGAAGATAAACAGAGGTCTCACTGGTTTGGAACAACATGAGGGTGAGTCACTAATGATATAATTTTTGGGTGAACTACCCCTTTAAGTATTATTTTTATATGCTCGCAATATCAACAAAACTTAAAAACAAAGCAAATAACAATAAAGAAGAATACAATGCGACGCAGCTTAATCCAGCGGAGGATCTCATTCTGATTTGTCTTTTATTTTTTACTTATATTAGTGCTATTGTGACATAAACTTGTACACCTTCATTTATTAAACTTTTCACCAAACTATAATGCCAGACTAAATAAAGTGAAATCAACTGCAACATTTTTAAAATAGATGCAACCTTTCATTGCATCTAAATGTTGTAGGACTCATCAGTGTTTTAACTTGCATTATCCAGTGATTTATAAATGGTCGTACTGATGCGCAAAACGTCTCAGGTTACGAATGTAACCATGGTTCCCTGAGAGGGAACGAGACACTGCGTCCTCTGAAGGGACACTATGGGGAACACCTCGTCGTGACCCGTGTCTGAAGCATACTTTGAAAAACGCCAATGTGTTGGCCGGCGACAGCCTCTGACGTCGCTACCGGCGCGACTATAAATACGCGCCCGTGGGACCCGTCACTTATCTTCTTCGTGAAGCTTGCGTCCGAAGCATGGCAGGGAGCTAGAGGACGCAGTGTCTCGTTCCCTCTCAGGGAACCATGGTTACATTCGTAACCTGAGACGTTCCCTGTCAAGGGAACTTCGAACTGCGTCCTCTGAAGGGACACTATGGGGAACAGTATACCCACGCCGCCATGCTGAGGGGAGTGCAGGCCAGAATCATGGCAAACACTAAGTACCAACTCTACCATTTCACCGGGAGTCGCCCCTGGGACGGTTCGACGGCTGTCCATGACATTATCCCTTATGGCCAAAGGCCTAAGCTACATACCCAACTTACCTGAAGGGCCTCGGCCCGGGGTAGAGCTGAAGGCTTGGAATCACGAAAGATTCCTTTAAAGGGATACGGCTAAGAACTTAGCACTGTTTATTACCAAGTCTTGCCTGTCACAAAGGAGGGGCTCTCGTGGCACTCTGATAAGAGCAGCTCGTAGATGGAATGGCCCGGGAGCAGAGCAATTGGAGGACGGAACATACAGATGAAGCCTCGGCCACGCCTGTACCATGGCGTCCAGCCCCAATGGAGCTGGATGAGTCAGAGGAAGCCAGAGGGGATAGTGCGACGCTCTCTTGAGCCGCAAAACCGATCCACCCAGGTCTGGCCAATCTCTCTAACTCTACTTCAACACCTTGGTGCGAAGGCGCCATTCCCCGAGCCTCAGCCCCTGCCTCAGCAGGATGTCTGCTCTCACAGTGCGTCTCAAAACAGTATGTAGTACTGGAGCGCTCTGATGAAAAAACGAGAATTCAGTCTCCCATGAGAGGAGGACTCCGAGCTCCGAGCAGCATGCTCATAGGCGACCCTTTTAGAAAAGGGGAGCGCTGCTAAACTACCGTGAGAATTGCCCACACAGCCCCCCATGTTAAGGGGCGGTGCTTGAGGTGTATAACAAATACACACTGGTTGGATGAAGCCCAAGGAACCCCGGGGCTAATCATCTTAAGAAAGGGAACGAAGCGGAGCGCGTAACCCTTACCGTACAGGATTTTAGAAAGTGCGCAGAGCCTTGCGTGCACACTTACCACTTACGTGGATTTGAGAAAGTACACAGGCTTAGCGTGTGTACAGAAAAAAGTTACCTGACAACCACTGTATGTGGGAGCTCACCTTCAGAGAGACCTGTGAAGCCTACTATCTGATAACCACAATATGTGGGAGTTCACCAACAGAGAGGCCTAGAGAGGCCTACTACCGGTTACCTGATAACCACCTCAGTGGAAGTTAATATGGAACTCGACTCCAGGGAGGCCTGGTGAGGCCTACTACCTGACAACCACAAACCGTGGGAGCTTGTTTTTTTTTTGTTTTTTTTAGTGGAAACGCACAGCATGTGGGAGCTAAATCTCCAGGGAGGCCTGGTGAGGCCTACTACCTGACAACCACAGTATGTGGGAGCTCACCATCAGAGAGGCCGGGTGAAGCCTACTATCTGAAAAGACCACAATATGCGGGAGTCCACACAGCCCCTCATGTTGAGGGAAGCGATGCTTGGGGTGTATAACAAATACACACTGGTTGAATGAAGCCCAAGAAACCTCGGGGCTAATCATCTTAAGAAAGGGAACGAAGCGGGGCGCGTAACCCTTACCGTATAGGATTTTAGAAAGTGTGCAGAGCCTTGCGTGCACACTTACCACTTACGTGGATTTGAGACAGTGCGCAAAGTGTTCACGTGCACACTGACCACCATGTGGTTTTGAGACAGTACACAGGCTTAGCGTGTTTTTATTTTTATTTTATTTAAAAAAAAATATTTTTTTTTTTTTTTTTGCCGCGGCGCGATCCATAACCTCTAACAGCTCCCCTTACGCAGAGCAGGAGAAATGAGCTTCTTCACCACTCTCAAATATCTCCTGCTCTTTCTGGTTAGAACCCAGCAGAGCACTAACTTCAGTGTCAGAAAGGGTTAATGACAACGCATCTTCCTCTCGAAGTTCGCTCTCGTTTGCCGCCGGAGAGTGTGAGAGGAAAGTCCTTCTCTAAACTCCTCAGCGAGATCCACCTGCGATCCCCACGAGCTCATTCTCCTCCGTGCCTCGGCAACGGCGGGTCCTGAGCCGCGAGATCCAGATGACAAACGAGAGCGGAGCTTTTCCACAGAAAAACGCTCGCAGTGCGCGCAGATTGCCCCCTCAAGGACATCGCGCGCGTGCTCTTTGCCCAAACAAGAGACGCAAAGACTGTGTGTGTCATCAGGTGTCAAATAACGCTGACATGGATGCACACACTGATTAAACGCCTTGCTAGTGGATGCCATGATAACCATAATAGATCGCTCTTACCATTCTGGTCGTTTCTCAGATGCACGCTTCAAACAAAACAGTTAATGAAGGTGAAGAAGATAAGTGACGGGTCCTACGGGCGCGTATTTATAGTCGCGCCGGTAGCGACGTCAGAGGCTGTCGCCGGCCAACACATTGGCGTTTTTCAAAGTATGCTTCAGACACGGGTCACGACGAGGTGTTCCCCATAGTGTCCCTTCAGAGGACGCAGTTCGAAGTTCCCTTGACAGGGAACATGATTTTTACTTCTTATTTTTTAATGCTACATTTGTAATTTGAGGAATGTCATTTCATTGACTTTAGTAACTTTAGATGTTTTTCTGTCAGTGGATGTAAAGAAAATGCACCTCCAAAATCTTTGCATGGCCTTCCTAGCATTATAAATGCATGGCTGAAGTTTATTTTTAATGACACTCCTGAGCAGTTTCACCACTCACTGTTTACTGAATTATCATTACACATGCTGCCACTTTTCAAACATCTGTTGTTGAAAGATACAGCAGGGCCATGCATTTTGTGCTCAGAGGACATGCAGTACATCTAACACTATTAACCCTTAAGGCGCCAGGGTTTTTTGGAAAAAATGTTGTATTTTGACATCAAGATTTCAAAAGATTGTGGCTTAAAAGGGCTTAAAGATAGAGATCTACTGTCAATTAGAAAAATGTTTGGCATGATCGAAAGTTTATGAGGGGTGTAAAATATACTCATCTAATTTGCATATTATGATGTCACCATCTTGTATTTCATAATATTCAGTAAATATCAGATATTGAATTGATGTTTGAACATATTTGCATGTTTTTGTGTGTGTGTCTTTTTAATCCTCATTCCAAATTATCAGAAAAGAGGAAGCCAACAGTAAATCTGGAGAAAGTATTAAATTATTACTATATTACTACACTATATAGTAGTAAAACACATTAGCCTACTTTTTGATCAGTTCATCAGTAATGTTCAGGAAATAATAGCTATTGAACGGATGTTTGAACTTATTTGCAAGGTTTTTTTGTATTTAATCGTTGTTTTTTTGCTGTTGTTTTTTTTTTGTGTCTTTTTATTCTCATTCCAAATGTATACATTGTCGTGTATCTTTAGAAATAAATAATGGACAAACGGAGTCTTTAATCGCCTCAGATATAAAGTTATTCGCTGTCAAAGTGACGCCAAAATGAATGGGAGGTCAATGGGAATGCTAACGCAAGTGAAGTTCTGCTACAAGATGGGAGCTCGCGGCCGACTTCAACTTCCGGTCGCCTTCCTTGCCGCCTGGAGCTCACTTGCTCTGCTATTTCCTCGAACACTTTGAACAGAAACATGATGTTGATCTAGAATCAAAGTACTACATGTCTGCCATCTAGTGGAAGGGAATACAAATGAGATATCACACCATATGAGGAAATACAGTCTATTTTATTAAAGGGTAACTAAACCCCTGGTCAGAGCCTGACTCCACCCACTCTAGGCGGGAACTAGGCGGTCTTCCAGGCTAAGTGCATGCAACCACTGGCGCCTGATTGTAAAGTCTGCTGGAAAACAGCAGTGCTGTCGCAAGCACCAAAACTACACCTACGTACCATCCTGACCACTGGACAGATAAATCTACACCAACTTGAAGCTATCTTAACTGATGCAATAGTAGGCTACTAACTAACTATGCTTCTAACAATACTAACGTTACACTAATAACTAATTGACTACATAGGCTACACAAAATAATCTAAATAACTATATAAATGCTATGCTAAATAGATGCTATAATAGTCTATCATTTTCAATACTCGCAATTCCAACTCCTGACTCGCTACAGTGATTTTGACAGAACAAGATGGTTTTATACTGCCAGGGGGCATGGTAGCTCGTACCAAGGGGCGTGGTGAGCCGGAAACTGCTTACATCACCTGCCACCGCAAACATCCAATAGGAAAAATCAACTGCAGTAGCCACCGTTCAACCTGAAGAGGGCAGCACTCAGACGTTTTTACACCATATATTGTAGAATTAAAACACTTTATACTCAAATGTCAAAAAAGTTACTCGAATCAATGAACAGCTCTAATAAAGCCCCATTCTTACAGATCCTTGACTAAAAAAAGTTGGTTTAGGGTTTAGTTACTCTTTAAGTATGACGTCTTGTCACAATTTTGCGACTTTGGCGCTTAGAGGGTTAAGACACCAAGAGCATTATTGTATGTGTGTTGCTAATAAAATCGGTAGATACCAACACATGAGAAGTAATAAAAGCACTTTTAAAACAATATGCTAAGAGTTCAGCAACTAAGCAAGCTGAAACATCTCGGGCTCAAACACGCACAGCTCTCTCACAGCGCTTGCCATCTCAGGATACTAACATCGAGAAACTAATCTGAAAGTATGAAACTGCATTTCATGAGCCCTTTAACGGTCCTGTGATGTTTTCCTCTAGGTGTCCAGTCACACGCGGCCCTGTCCTCCTGTCACTACGTGAGTGTGTGTGTGTGTGTGTGTGCAAGAGAGCATGTGACCTGCGCTGCGGTGAGTGTGTGCGTGTGTGTGTGCGTGTATGTGCTCACACTTGCAGGTGTGCGATGAGCTGTGCCACAGTGGTCTCCTGAGCCACCCGCTGGTACAGGCTGTGGCTGTTCAGCACCATGCTCTCCAGGATGGCCAGTGAGCGCTGCAGAATGGACACGTCCACCATGGGCTGGTTCACGTATCCTGAGATCTGTCACACACCACACCTCAATCCCATCATCATTCACAGACAATCCAACTGAACACTGACCACAAATTCATTTGATCAAAAATACATAACAAAAACAAAAAAATCATTAATGTAAAACAGCTGTTTTCTATGCGAATATCAGCTTAATTTTAAACCGTGATTAATCTCATCCAAATTTAAGTTTCAACTGTGAACATTTGCACTCCCCTACTTTACTTCTGCACAAATGTAGAGTTAATTTTCATGTTTTATTTTGTATTGTGTTTTTTCCTCTCTCTGCTCTTATTGTATAGCTTTTATTTGTCTTATGTTAAAATGGCTTATCTCATTATTCTATTATTTATTTTAGTTTTTCTTTTGCACTAATTTACCAAGACAGATTCCTTGTGCATGTATACATACAGTACTTGGCAATAAACGTGACTCTGATTCTGATTATATATCTGTGCGTACTGTGTATGTTTATTATGTATATATAAATACACACACATACAGTATATATTTTGAAAATATTTATATATATAAATATATTTAATATCTAATCATAACATATTTATCTGAAATATAAACATGCATTTGTGTGTATTTATGTATACATATTAAATATACACAGATAAATTATGTTAACAATAACATATATTTTTTATGCTATGAATCGCAATTTATTTCTGTGATGCTCCGCTGTATTTCCAGCAGCATTCCTCCAGTCTTCAGTGTCACATGATCTTCAGAAATCAGAATAATATATTGATGTACTGCTCGAGAAACATTTCTGATTATTATCAATGTAAAAAAAAATCATGAAAACTGTGATACATTTTATTTTTCATGATTCACAGATGAAGAGAAAGTTTAAAAGAAGATCATTTATTTGAAATAGAAATCTAACTGTAACATTATAAATGTATCTATTGGTACATTTGATCGATTTAGTGCATCCTTGCTGAATAAAGTGTTAGTGGCTACAACAATTATTGTACTGATCCCAAATTTAAATGGCAGTGTATGTGCAAATAATTAGATGAACGGACTTATTAATTAGATTATTATTAATTAATCAGATACAGTGATCGTGAACTTTAACTACAGCAGCAGCACTTATCCCTGAACCCCCATTATGCATCAGACAATCATCTAGAAGATACTTTTTCCAATGCAAAAGGTCAATTAAAACGCTGGATGCATTCAGTTAAATCCTAGAATAATGCATGCATTGAAGAAACACACATAGAAGACAAGTTTACGATTTTCAGAGATGGAATTCCAGTAAAAGTCAATATTTTTTTGTTTTGTAATCAAAGCGGTTGAGAACGGCTACTTTAGAAAGAGACAGATCTGTTAAATGTGTTTCACACTTGCCTGTTTGATGAAGGACACAGAAATCAGATCCCAGGACACGATGCCATGATCCATGAGCTCCAGAAACGCTGTGAGAGTGAAGGCCAACATCTCCCCAAAACTGCAGATATAAATGACAGATCAGTCTGCAGCAGCATCCCAACACACGGACTGCCACAGATACGCCACGGGTCCCACATTTCCACTAATAATTACAAGCTAAAATTTGAAACAATAAAGAATGTATTTAGCATTTTCCAATCGTAAGCAAGTAATGATGCTGAAAATTCAGCTTTGATTCACAGAAATAAATGACATTTTATAATAAATTCACACAGAAAACCCATAATTGTGGAGGACTCGTACTGTGTGCCGCTCTCCACCAGCCGTGCGAGAGTCGCCAGGCCTTCCATGTTGATGAACTCGGTGGCGAAGGTGGGGTCAGCGGAGAGTTTGGCCAGCTCTTTCAGAGCCTCCAGACGCGCGTCAATCCCATGAGACTGGATGCGCTCCAGCAGCTGTCGAGCCGCTCGCATCTAACACCACAAGACACCACACACCGGTTAGGCTACAGCGAGTCTACACACTGATCCTCGTCTCCAGACTCAGACTTACAGGAGAGATGGCCAGTCTGAGGATGGTGCCGTTTTTAATCTCACCGCGGCTCTGAAACACACAGACAAACAGCTGCAACACCTCACTAGAGCTTTGTGTGTGTGTGTACAGTATATGAACACAAGAGGAGTATCATGAGGATCTCTGTGAGCGAGCGTCTGACCTGTTCGGTGATGTAGAGCTGCGGTCCGTCAGCGTAACGCAGGGCGAACTGCTCTGAACCCGACAGAGACCATCTACAACAAACACACCATCCACACTGACAGCTTTCCAATGATGACAGAAGAATTAGGGATGTAACTATTCGATTCATGATTTTTTTTTTTTTTTTTTACAAAATTATATTAAAGACAAATTATGAATCAAATTTGTCATTTTATTATTGCTTGGACATTTATTTGTGAAATTGAAATATAACTATAATAATATACCAATATAATAATATACCAATAACTTTTGATGGTTCTGATTTCTCTTTTGATAAAACCATCTACTAAATAACAAAATTTTAATCGAACGTTAATGCAAATAACAAAACTAAAAAGAAAATTTGAAACAAGCCCCAAATCAAATAAATAAGACAAATAAAGTAAATCTCTTCATATAAACAAAACAAGGTTTTGTCTGTGCTCTTTCCATTTAAAATTAGCATTTTAATCACGGTCCAAACAAACATGCCGCATGCATGAGCAGTTTTACATTTAAATTAGTTTCAAAATTCTGAAGCAAAAACGGAATGGTTTGAGTTTTGTAAAAATATCTGCATGAAACATGTTCAGTGTCAGATTCACTCTCTGCCAGCAGGTGGCGCTTAAAGCGTTTCCTTGGTTACTGCTGTAAACAAAGCAGGCTGCACTTATTAACTTTAATATGCTTCATACAAAATAATTACCATCTAAACTTGTCTAAAGACAGTAAGTTCCCCTCAGACACACACTGATATAAACTCCTACCCTACATGAATCATGATTTGTTCAGCATCTCAACCGATCTGAATCATCACATATTTGAATCAATTTTGAACCGCCTCGCGGTTAATCAATACATCCCTAAAATAATCTTAAACCCTTGAGAGGAAATCATCTCTAAAGATGTGAAAAGTCTTAAACAGCACGTTATAGGACAGAGTTAGACGATTTATTTAAACACATTCAACCATTAAGAAATTACAGGCCTGTTAAGTATATTTATTGTTTAAATTGACATCACAATTAGCATTCATAAGCTTGGATTTATTTTTATATTAACAATTATTATTAAACAACATGCTTGATGATTTTGCATAAACCACATAACAGTGTTTGGAAGATCATTGGAAGCCACAGAATGAAAAATAATAATAATAAGAAAACTCCTTTGTGACATTTATCTCAAAATTCGGACTTTACTGTATTCCAGTATTGGTTTATATCATTCACAACATATATGTATTTTCTTTTCTTTCTTGGAATTGTATGAATAATATGTCCTAAACGACAGTAATAACTAAATTAACAATATTTTAATATTTTTTTTTTGTATCACTGATATGCCTATTATTTATAAATCTCAGATTAATTATTTATAAACTCAACTATTAACTCATAAATGTCAGAATAGTCAGTTGAAATGTAAATTACTTTTTTA
The DNA here is from genome assembly GCF_003368295.1 of Carassius auratus. Lineage (NCBI taxonomy): Eukaryota > Metazoa > Chordata > Actinopteri > Cypriniformes > Cyprinidae > Carassius > Carassius auratus. The sequence goes on from NC_039295.1 coordinate 1,404,223, forward strand.
TTGTTTATTTTGTCAGAATTCATTGTATATCTTGCAATTCTGAGATATATCTCTGATATAAAAAAATAAAAAGGGTTAATTTCTTTTGATCTCATAATTTTATAATGAGGAAAAAAAGTCTCAAATGCCTAATTTCTTCTGGGATGAATGGGTGTTCATATCCCTGTGATTTCGGAAGTAAAATGAAGAGAACGCTTCACATACTTGCACATCTATCTAATGCTTTACTGTACCATGAACAGGACGTTTTTACACTGATTCATTCATTTGATACGAATCGTCTGATCTGATTTGTGTTCAACAAGTTACAAATAAACAGAGAAAATTATCTTTGCATAGAGTTAAGCTTCATTCATTTACTGTATTATAAACGTATTAATTACATAAAGAATAACTGACGATGGGCCGTTGAATTGTTAGAAAAATAATGCAAACCCATGTGCATTACTTCTAATAATTCAATTAGAAGTCAGAAGTCAGAATAATTCAAAGCAGAGTCAATTATTCTGCTTATACTATGGTCACCACACCTCAAGACATCGAGCAGAAGATATATTTAAAGGGATTCGTCTGGTTTTTGTACTTAAATCACTATTGTGAGTAGGGATATTTCTTCTGCATCTCATCCCCTTTTCCTTGTACCAAAACATAATTTTAAAGCTGGTCAAGGAGGCTTGAGACGTTGATAGCACTCTAATGCAGTTATTAATGAAGTTTTTAGAGAGAAAGAAAGAGAGAGAGAGAGAGAAACTGCATCACTGTTATTACTGCTTTACTGTGCGAAGTGATATGGAAGTGTAATGCGGTCAGGAGAGCTGCCTGGAACTACTTTCGCCGTGCGTTTCCCAGGAAATAATTACACATGACCTCAGAACATTCGTCAGCCAATCAGATTCAAGCATTCAAAGGCCCGTAGTATAATAAAATATATATCACACCTTAAAATGTGATAACCTGCAAAACGTTCTAGCTGATTTAACCCGAACTGACCCCAGTTGATGTTATAATATATAAAATATAAACCATTACTGAGACACACGATAATCTCATGAATATGCAAATCTAGTCCCTGAGTGATGTCACAGATGATGGAGGCAGAATGAGTGAAATAACACTAGAGTTATTATAAAGAGCTGAGGTCAGGCTTCAGGTTGTTCAGATGGATGTCAGGGTGTTTAGAGACAGACTTACCCATCACACACTTCCCTAATGATGGACGCCAGCGGCTTCTTCTGCAACACACACACACACACACACACACACATTACACACTGAATCTCCAACGGCACATAGCTTCTACATACTACAGCAACCACAGTTACTATTTTTTTTACCTATAAACTCCCACAAATAAATGTCCTTCACTATCTTCAAGTCATTTATTCTATATGAGTATCTGCGAGAGTAATAGTACATTGATGTAAAATATCACCATGACACATTTTCGGGAAATGGTTCCACGGTTCAACAGCATATGTGTGTTAGTAACCCTCGCCCATGTGTGGTGAACAGTACCTGGTCAAATTCAATGAGCTGAGCGTTTGCACCGGGCCACTCGATGGCCACCTTCACGATGTCTGATGGAGGCGGCATGACAGGCATCGGCCCTGACGGCGAAAACATATGACATTCTTCATCACAACATATTTACACGGCACGAGAGCTGCACGAGACTGAGAGGAGAGGATGATGTTTTCTAGTAGCTGCGGCTCTCTGCTCTCCCATTGGTAGTCAGCGCATCACTTCCCTGCTCATTTGCATATCTGTCACTTCTCCAGCGGTCAGACACTGAATGGCGTCCGGTGGCTTTGTGTCTGTGAATCGCTGTCAGTGTGAACGGCACTCGTATCAGTATGCCACACACTCGCTCCAGAAGTCAATGAATGTGACGTGTTTTCTTGCAGAAATGCAAACAGATTTCCAGTTCTAGCAAGGATGAAGTCTGTCTTTATTTAAACACTTTTTTGTCATGAGTTGACAAAATGAAATGTAATTTTTTCATTGCAAGTGTAAAAATTCTGGTGTGAAAAAAAGATTATAATTACAGAAAGAGCAATTTGTATTTGAGCTCAATATTGTTCTGAAACAGGGGCGGACTGGCCATCTGGACGTTCTGGAGAAGTCGGCCTGCTGGTTCATCTTAAAGGAAAAGTATCAGATAAAGTGACACTGACAGCTGACAAAAGGGGTGCCAATGCAATCTATTTTTTCTTATAAGAAAATGAAACTGCCATATA